>NC_133617.1:30650130-30700130 GCF_048593235.1 Sminthopsis crassicaudata | reverse complement strand
GAGAGAATTTAGACATCCATTACATGATATGACAGGTTGACTTATCTAAATGTGCTATCATTTAACAATGTGTCAAAATTCTTCTTTCTATAGATGACAGCGGTAAATAAGCTATCAGTTTTGTTGGATGAATCTAACTTTGGAAACTTGGCTTAATGGCGTGTTCTTGCTGGGAGGGTGGGAGAGTGGGTGCGGTATCAGTAGGCAGGAAAGCCTGGCGTGACCTTCCCCCCCGAGATACAAGCTGTCTTTCAAGATTGACTCTTTAGAGATCACTGTCCCATATGGATCCTCGGCCTAGGGCAGAGAGAAATGAGGAAGGGAGGGTGCAAAATGGCCGTGGGCATCCTCTGCCCCTTCCCTACCCTTCCCACACCCCTGTCATCCAGAAAGAGAACAATGAACGTTCAGATGAACCAGTTTCCATCGGTAGCCAGCCCCCAGTGGACGACTCCATCCTGCCATTCTCTGGGAGTCTCTGTGATTCCCTAGGACAGAAGGCCATGGCGGGAAGGGGGTGTATGTTGGTGGGGAGGTAGGATGTGGATCAGGGTGGGGTGGGTAGGAGGCACTCCCAGTAGAACTGGAGTTAGCTGGTGAATCTTACTTAGATAACTATTAATGCAATGAGGTGTGTGGTGCGTTGGGGTGGGGTGGGGGGGGACAATTACATCATCCCGCTTCCATTTTGCCATTCAGTGATGGGGATGTGAAAAGGGCCAAGGGGGTGCGGCAGGGAAGTCTCCTGCTTCTCAAAGATTTACTCTCCTTTTGATTGCTTGATGGTGGGTACACTTAGAGTTGCTAAAAGAAATAATAAATAATGACCTCTCATCCCTCACAGTTTTAGTTGTGGGTTATTTTAGATTAATGCTGTGTTGTTAAATAGATCAGAGAACAGCTTTCTGGAGTTTTTTTTTCCCTTCTCTTTCTTTCTTTTTTTTTAACCTTCTGTTAAAAAGATATAGAGCGTGGATTGGTGTCTCAGCACTTCAGAAATATTCCACTTGCTGTCTGTGGTGGTAACCTTTCTTCTATCAAATGGAATCACAAACAACCCTGGACTGGTTCTAAATTTGTCTCGAGGAGATGGCAGACGTAGCTGCCCAAGAGCTGTTGTTTTCACACTATTGGCTTTTTAATTTTCTTTGTTAAAGCGTAGTTCATTTGAGTTCATGTGGGGCCACCCACTTGCCCACTCGGAGACTGGTGCAGGCAGAGGTGAGAAGGGGGCTGCGAGAAGCCGTGGTCTGGCTTGGCCTTGGCCATTGAAGTCTCTGAATCTGATTTCCCGGGCAGTTTCCCTTCTGTGAGTTCAGTTGTATAGTGCCAAGGAAATGAGGGACAGGACGGTCAATTCAAAGAGTACGAGTTGCAAATGGGGGGAACACCTTTGGTCTGGTTATAACTTCTGACACCAGCAAAGCAGGGGATGTGAAACTGTCTCTAGCTCTGTGTCTCTGCCTCTGTTTCTGTCTTCTGTTTCTCTCTGTCTCTCCTCTTTCCATCTCTTTCTTTCTCCTCCTTCCCTCCTCCCTCTCCTCTCCTTTTTTCTCTTCCCTGGCCTGCTCTATCTGACAACTACAGGGGGAATCCATCCAGAGGTGGGAATTCACTTGTCCAAAGTCTGAACTTGAGCCCAGCATATTTGACTTCTAGTAAGATGCTCTTTTAAATATGTTGTAAGGTGTAGATAGAGCACTGGGTGTCGAGTCAGGAAGATTTATCATCCTGAGTTCAAATTCGACCTCAGACACTTCTAGCTGTATGACCCTGGGCAAGTCACTTACCTTTATCTGTCTCAGTTTCCTCATCTGTAAAATGAGCTATAGAAGGGAATGGCAAAACACTCCAATGATTCTGCCAAGAAAACCCCAAAATAGGGTCATGAAAAGTTCAACAATAATAGAAGGAGTACCATAGTTGCTGTTCATAGAGATCTCAATTCTAACTACTCACCGTTCACACTTTGAATTAGCAGTGTGCTTGTGGGCTAGTCACCCCCTTCTCTGTTCTTCTGTGTGATGAGGTTAAGGGTCTCACTACCTGCCCGATCTGATTGTAGAAAGGAAAATACTCTAAGCCATAATATGCTAAGGAAATGTAAGTTATTTTAGGGTGCAAAGGGGTCTCCAGGGCCAGGAAGTTCAATATCCTCCTTTTCCAAGGAAATGACATGAATTGCCAGATTCAGTCAGAATAGTGGGATTTGAACCCAGGACCTATAGAACCTATGTGTGCTTGTTGCATTCTATTCCACTCCTCATGTCTGTGCAAAAAGAGAAACACAAGTGTTTTGAGAAGTTGTAAGTTATAAGGGGACGGCATTTTTGAGAGATCAAATAATTATTGATTTGCATTTATATGACACTTCCATCCATTGTCTTATTTGACACAAGAAGCAGATGAGGTGATGGCTGCACTTTTGTCAAAGGAGGAAACTGAGTCTCAAAAGATAAGCAAATTTCCTGCTATCTTTATTTAAGTTGGAATTTAGAGTTGAGCCTTTTTGTCTAGCTATTCTAATCTACATGGTAAGGGTTATTATGTTTCTAGGCACTTTGGGGAAGGATGCTTCGGTCCCTTAGCACGAGCCGACTAAAGTCAGAACATTCAATCAATCAATCTGTAAATCAGCAAGCATTTGCTTGCAGTGTGCCAGATACCGTGCCAAGTGCTGGAGAGATGAAGAGAGGCAAGGAACTCACATTTCTAATGGGGGAGCCAACATGCAAATAACCCTGCATACAAGATATATGCAGAGCAGATGGAAGATACTCTAAAAGGGAGAACAATTAGAAGGTGGGAGTATCAGGAGAGGTCTCTGGCAGAGGGTCAGGCTCGAGCTGAGCCTTGAAGGAAGCTGCCAAAGAAACTAAGAGGCCGAGGTTGGGCAGTGGGGTGAGTGAGGGGCAGAGCATTCCAGGCGCGGGGTAGTCAGTGGGAAGATGCACAGACTGAAGGCTGAGTGATGTGTTCTGGGAGAGGTAAGGAGGCCAGCAGGACTACACGGTCCAGGCTATGGACGGAGGCCTGCTTTAAAAGGCTGGGAAAATGGGACCGGGACTAGGTGGTGAAGGGCTTTCTGTGCCAACATTAAGAGTTTAAATGTATTCTTGAAGGTAATGGGAAGCTGCTGGAGTTTATTGAGTAGGTGGGTGAGACGGTCAGAGACACACTTTCAGAAAATCCCTTTATTAGCTGTGTGGAGGAGGGATTGCAGTAGGAAGAAACTTGAGAAAGGGAGAGAAATTAGGAGGCTACTGAAATAATCCAGGTGAGAGGGTGATGGGAGCTCAAACTGAGGTGGTGCCCCTTTGTTCTTTCATTCACCTGACATTCTATTTATTAAGCATTGTGTGTATAGCATTGTGCTACAATGCCACAAGCAGAGAGATAACACAGGCCCCAATGTCAAAGGGGGAGAGGGGAACTCAGGGCCCAGTAGTGGAGAAATCAACCACTTAAACCATCAACATTTGTTCATTGGCTACTAGGTACCAAGCAGGTGCTGGGTTTTGAGACAATAAAACAAAAAATCAAACAGATCTTGATCTCAGGGAAGTAGCTGTCTGTCTGCCTGTCAGTCTGACTGTCTACGTATTTATCTGTGTCCTCCCATCTGTCAATCTATCTATCTATCTGTCCATCTGTCAGTTTGTCTATCTATCTCTGTGCTTCCATATGTCAGTCTGTCTACCTGTCTATCCATCTATCTATATTTCTCTCTCCATCTCTCTTCCTCTTTCTGGCTTTCTGTTATATAAATATGTATGTATGTACATACATATGTTACACACATGTATAATATGTGTAGTTCGTCTCTACCTACATAGATATATTTCCACAGATCACATGAACAAATCTGTATATAAACACACACATACATATGTCTTTACATAAAGATATATGCATATTTAGTACATATTTACAGATGTATATGCTTAAACACATTCAATTTAATTTAAGTACTGATTGATCACCTACTATATGTCAGGTCAGGTATCATGCACAAGAAATATAAAGACAAGAATGAGACAGCTCCTGCCCTCAAAGAGCTTCCATTCTCTGTGGGAAATGTCACTCACAGATAAGTCCGTACAAACAATACACAGAGTAATCCAAGTTAATTTCTGGGGAGAACAAAGGGTAAGAAGAGCTGAGAAATTGTCCAGATTTCAAGCTACAAGACCCTAAATGTTGTCTACCACAACTACTTATTTTATTTTATTTTTTTAACTCCTTCATTTTAAAGGATCAAGAAAAACTTTCTGGAGGAAGTGCAGGGTCTGTGTGGAACCTTGAAGGAAAACGCAGGTGCTGGGAGCAGGAGCTTTGTAGCTGGGTGTATTGGGACAATATCAACAATTTGAGGAACTTTTTCCATTTCTTTTCTTGTCTTTCTCTTCCCCTCTCCCTTTTTCTCGAGTGTCCATGATGAAGAAATTGGACCTATAAGATAAACTATGTATTTGACTTCCTAAGAATGTGGCAAATACTCTGGACGAGAGTGACCTCAGTGATTCCTGAGCATTTTGGGTTGGCTTCTTTTTTGACTCTAAATTCTGGGTCCCTCTGATACACACTAGCAGTAGCAAATGGCTTCTGACCCATATTGGCTGGGTGATTGGGTCACTTAGCTTCCCATGATCCCAGGCAACTGGCCATGGTTCTGAAATTGCCAAGCTAGTATTGGTCGCCATTGACAGAGAGTTTCTTCAGTAGGAGTTCCCTATCTTAAGGGGGAAAAGGCAGCATATGTAGCAGTTGAAAAGTACTAGGTTTGGAGTCAAGGAAACCTAAGTTCAAATCCCATCTCTTATGTTTACAAACCATGTTTGGTATATGCTTATCTACTAAGTTTTAGGTGGTCCATGATCTGCCTTTGTAGAGGGAGGTCACCACACAAGACATTTCCATCAAAATCACATATTCTTAGAAAAAGAATATAGGATCTGTTATTCTGCCCTTTGTCAGAAATGGAATGGACTTTGTTCCCAAATAAGGACCAAAACCAGTTTCTTTGCTTGTCTGTGTCTGACACTCATGTCCCATCTGAAAAGTGGCTGTATTTTAGAGAGGTAGAAAGTGACTTGTTCTCATTGTGTGTCATAATAATAATAACAATGTGACTAGGACTCCCCATGTTTCAGTTTACTTATCTGTAAAAAAGGAGATTTTACAGATTGGCATTTAAACATGTTTTAAAGTTTGAAAAGTACTTTACAGATATTTGGTCCTCACAACAATCCTGGGAGGTGGATGCTATTATTATCTCCATTTTATAGATAAGGAAACTGAAGGATGGAAGGATAAGTAATTTGCCCAGAGTGACACAATTAGGAAGTATCTAAGACTGGATTTGAATTCAAGTCTTTGTGACTAGTTTAGCACTGAGTCACCCGAGGCCTCTGCTTCCTGTCCTAGAATACAGATTCATGTACTGAGAGCTGGAAGACGACTCAAGTCCAGGAATTCTTAGTGTTAATGTATGTCATAGACTCCTTTGCAAGTCTGGTGAAGTCTGTGGACTCCTAAGAAGAAAGTTTTTAAATGCATAAGATAAGAACATAGGATTGCAAAAGAAAATCTATTATACTGAAATATGAATACAAAAAATATGTTAAAAATGCACACATATTAAACATATATGTGTATATATAATTTGAACTGTTCTAACCTGAGAAAATTGGCCCAATAGTTGAAGAGAAAGCTAAGCAAAGAAGAGAGAAGAAGTTGGAAAGACCTAAGTTCAAATCCAGCCTCAGATACCATGTGATCAAGCCACTTAACCTCTCTATGCCTCAGTTTTTTCATCTGTCAAAGATAATATTGATAAAGTACTTTTCAAACCTTAAAATACTAGCTATTAGTATTAGTTTCTTGCTCAGTTTTGTAGGTGGTTCTAGATATACTGAATTTAGAGTTATTAGGACCTGAGTTTGAATCCTGTCCTTGCTATTTGTGTGACTCTAAACAAATCATTTATTTCTCTAGGTCTCAGTTTCCCTTTGCATGCAAATGGCTTCTAAGCCCTTTCAACTCTATAACTGTGATATGATCTCATTATAATAAAGAGATGAGACTTTTATTTGTGAAGCAAACTCCCACATGAGGAAGCTCCCTCTGTCAGTGTAGGTCAGCATTTTTCCCCCAATTTATAGTCTGAAAGTGGGCATACTTAGCCTTTCTGTCTTAGATCCCTCTTGTAGTTTGCTGGAGCCGACAAGACAGGCTCCTTCTCAAGGAATATTTTTAAATAAATAAAATACAAAGAAAGCCAAAATATAGAAATACAGTTATTAAAATATGAAGAAAAAATCAAGGACCCCAAACTAAGAAACCCCATCACAGTGAGTTGCTTCCAGTACTGATAGATTATGAGACACATAACTAGGGGACACAGACACACTGTTTCACTGCTGGAACTTCAGCTTCAAGGCTGGCTCTCCCTCTGCCATATCAAGCACCCTCCTGTAAATGTGAACAGTAAGTGGTCAGAGAAGAATGTCAACCTGGCTCCTTTGATTCCAAATCTAGTTTATGTGGTTATGTATAATAAACTACTTGGTGATACAGTGAATACCATATACAGATACATGTTTAATATCGAAGATTGATCAGTTCCTCCCAAATTGCTTAATTTAAAAAAAATTTTAAAAAGTGATTAATCATGTACGACCTTAAACTTGTGGTTATATAGAAAACAAAAGAGGTTACAGGCCGGCCTTTCCAGGGCTCGCCTTTTCTTTCTCTCCTTGCCCCTAGATCTCTCCCAATACATTAGATAAGCCCCAAATGAAGCAAAGATTTTGATATTAGCATTAGTCATTTAAAGGGAAAAAAAATCAATCTGAAGGAATCTCTGGACCTGAACTGGCTGCCCACATGAGATGCTCGGAGTGGAATGGTACTTAAGACTTTGTTTGAGCTGGTGTCTCTCAGACCCAGGCTGTTGGGTAATGGCGCTTTGGGAGCCATTATGGTCTATTGACTTTCGGAGGCGGGCTGGAGTGTGGGTGCTGTTGACATGGAAGACCACAAAAGCAGCCCAGAAGCTGTTACGGTCAGTGGGGTCAGCGTTCCTCAAAGCACTGATGGGCTGAACCTTTGGGGGCCGGAACGGTGCCCCTGGACCGATCATGGTCTGTGGCTGCGGAAGCTTCTTCCCTGACCTCCTTTTTCCCTTCACCTCAGGCACTGGGATGACCCTCATTCACCCTCTCATCGATCTTCTTGACCATAACAGCTTCAAGAGCTGATGGGCCAGGATGTCTGTGAAAAATCAAATGCTGGGGCTCCGGGTGGATGTAACTTGAGAGTGTTTACCAGATGGCTGGTTCTGATACAGGTGATGTCTGTGGGCACTGGCCAGGCCTTTGAGATCTATCCCCTCAGATACCCAGTGTGAGTCCCACTTAGGAATTTGGTTTCCCCATTAGACCAATGGGAATCATTGGGAGCTAGGGGTAGTGATGAGAGGCCAGCATGGAAGCTGGAGTGAGCATTGTATCTTCAGCCAGGGAGCTTGGGTTGAAATATTGACCCTGCTATTTTTTTTAAAGCTTCTTAAGGGGCAGCTCGATAATGCAATACCGGCTCTGAAGTTAGGAATTCAAATCCTACCTCAGACACTTAACACTTACTAGCCATACGTTTAACCCTAATTGCTAAACAAAATAAGATTCTTAAACAAGTAGGATACAAAGTCAAGTTTTTTCCCATGATTCTTTATGACCCAGTTTCTTAAAATGTGGTTTACTACGCCATATGAGGGTCTTATGACTGAATGTGGAAATTGCAAAATTATGATTTCTCATCAGTAAATGTTTGATTTGTATGCCCACTTTATATACCTCTAAAGCAATTTCCTTAGCAGAGAATTGCGTGTATCAATGAAATTCCAAGTCCAGTCTCTTTCCCTCTCTAGTCCTGTTATTCTAATTTGTCTGCACACTACTTTTATTCTCTCTGGCCCAGCAGGGCAAAATGAGAGATGTTTTGACCTACAGGCTCCATTGGATTAAATTCATTTAGCATTTATGAAGCATCTTCTCTGTTCCAAAAATTACCAGTTCCTGAGTGTTGGGGAGGTGAGGAGGGGGAGAACAAAGAAAACAATGTAACCTTGTCTGCCCTCAAGGAGTTTACATTTGAATATGAAAAACTACATATGTAGTGAATCTATATAGGAGTGAATTTTTAAAAATGAATAAACACTGAGTACAGAGAAGTCAATTTAAAAAAGTAGTTTCAGGGTGGGGGATCCTGGTGCCCAGGAGATTCAGGAAAAGTTTCTTGTGGCATTTGAGGTCAGCTTTGATGAAACGGGGGTGCCAAGAGACAGAGGGAAGACAGGAAAGGATGCGTGTCAAGCATAGGAGATCATCTGAATAAAGACTTGGAAGCGAGAAAAATATCATCTCTGGAGAGCAGAGAATAGGACAATTTGGCAAAAATGTAGTTTTGAGCTAGGGCAATTAAGTGGCACCATAGTACACACAGTGCCAGGCCTGGAGATAGGAAAACCTGAGTTCAGATATGGCCTCAGATACTAGCTGTTTCACCCTGAGCAAGTCATTTCACCATGCCTGCCTCAACTGTGAAATAGGGATAATAATAGCACTTACCTCTGGTTGTTGTACAGATCAAATGGAATGTTTGCAAAGCACTTACCACAGTACCTGGCATATAGTTGGTGCTATATAAATGCTTATTCCCTCTACTTCCTTCCACAAATACCAAACACAGGACTTTGTTATTCTATAGACAGTAAGAAACTTTGTGAGCAGGACATAGTCAGATCTGTGCTTTTGTGAAAGGGGAGATCCAATTTCCATTAGGCAGACAGTGTTTTCTAGGCTATGATCTTCAAGTGGGGTAGGGGTTGTAGATCCTCCCCAAGGGGTCTTCAAGAACTACTTTATTTATCCTGTTGAAATCCTTTTCTTCAGTCAAGAGCAAACTTAGGTGCCACCTCCATGAAGCCTTCCCTGATTGCCCTTAACAGAAAACATTCTCTGTTATCTCAGAATTTTGGAGAGCATTTTGTCTGGACCTTTCTTCCTCTGGAGAGGAGGAACTGTGTTATTACAGAAACAAGTGAAATCAAAGAAAGAAGAGATGACCAAATCAGATCCCATCTGCAGCAAACCTTATCCATAGCCTTCCATCTCTCCACCAAGGGGTGGGAAATGTGTTATTCTGGGCCAAAATCAGGCATTAGAATCATAGTACACTCTGTAGGACTGGATGCTCAGCAAGATTATTTCGATGACATTTCTGCTAAAACAGAAACAAACAAGGCCCCCTAAATCAGAATCCTCATTGTCTATAATCTAGCTTCCATCCTGACCTTGCATTAGGGTAACCATTGCCTGAAACCCACAACAGATGCCAGCTTCTCCACAAAACTATCAATGATTTCCTCTCCAAGTCCTAGTGGCATAGGATTGTGGACCTTCTTGGGACACCATTCTCCATGTGACAGAGTTATTCAAGTGTGGATCTTATCATGCTTATTTCACCATAAGCTTCTTGAAGGCAATGACTGATTGTCCTTCTCCTGATTGGTACCTTCACATATTTTCTCCCTCCCTCCCTCCTCCTCCTCCTCCTCCTCGTCCTCGTCCTCCTCCTCCTCCTCCTCCTCCTCCTCCTCCTCCTCCTCCTCCTCCTCCTCCTCCTCCTCCTCCTCCTCCTCCTCCTCCTCCTCCTCCTCCTCCTCCTCCTCCTCCTCCTCCTCCTCCTCCTCCTCTTCTTCTTCTTCTTCTTCTTCTTCTTCTTCTTCTTCTTCTTCTTCTTCTTCTTCTTCTTCTTTTCTCTCTCTCTCTCTCTTTCTCTCTCTCTCTCTCTCTCTCTCTCTCTCTCTCTCTCTCTCTCTCTCTCTCTCTCTCTCTCTCTCTCTCTCTCTTTCTCTCTCTCTCTCTCCCCTTCCCTCCCTCCCTTCCCCAAAGTAATTGAGGTTTAGTGACTTGTCCAGGCTCATGCTTTAAGTATCTGAAGTTGGATTTGAACTCAGGTGCTCTCTCCACTGTGCCTTCGAGCTGCCATTCAGCTTCACATTCAGAGTCTCAAATGCAAGGGCCCAATAGATATCTGGTGAAAAAAGGAACGAATGATCCTTAGGGCTACTAATTCAGTCCCCAAGTATATGACCACCAATGCTACCAGAAGATGTGGGCTGAAGGAGAATCAGACTGCTAAGTGCATTCATAAAACTTTTCCATTTTCCTAATGAGAGGATAATAAGATGTAGACAAAAATAATATTTTGATATTTTTATGGATCTACACAGTGCCTAGAATACAGTAGGTACTTAATAAATGTTTGGTAACTGACTATTCTGTGGGAAAGTAGTTTGAGCACTGGTCTTGGAGCCTGGCAGACCTTGTTTCAAATTCAGTCTGAGACCCCCTACTAACCATATGACCATGGGTAACCCCTTAGCAAATGGTTTCCATTTCTTCCTCTATAAATAATGAGGAGACTAGCATAATTTTTTGAATTCTCATGGTAAAACAATCATATCCAAATAGAGGTGATAGACCCATTCTGTATTCAGAGACACAAATACTTATATATACATATGGACAGGGCTAAAGTGAACTTTGTTTTGCTTAAGTAACCTGTTTATAACATTTGATTTTTCTTGATTTGTCAATGTTGGGAGGAGGGAGTGATGATGAGAGGGAGATTATACAATCCTGAAAATAAAGTGGAATAATTTTTAAAAAGAGAAGGATGGATAAAGTGACTTCTAAGGTCCCTATTACTCTGAACCTAGGATCCTGTGGTCAATGCCTCCAACGATGCAGATCCTAGGCCTTCCATGTGCTCTCATCCCATGTAGTCCTTTGAAAACCTCTAAATGGAGGACCTGTCCATGGTTCTGAAGGTCGCTTTCTGGGTCATTTCATCACATTCTTTGGGTACACCCATTTAGCAATCAGGCTGGCCATTGTTAGCCCCACTTCTTGCTGCACGTGTGGTTAATCTCCCTTTCTGGATATATCTATTGCTGGGATAGAGACTTTATTCCATTTTACATGTAGCCATCGGCAGGAATCTATGATTTTGCCCTTGTGAATAAAAGACAAAGATAATATAAGGTAGTTTTTTAAAAGGTCTACACAAGAGTGCTAGAGTAGGTCAGGGAAGGGAGTGATATTTGTGTGGAGTGTTGGTCAGGGAAGGCTTGATAGAAATAGTTAGACTTGATGTGGACCTTGAGAATAAGTGGGATTTGGCTAGTTAAAGAAGAGTTCGTAGAATGTTTGCCAGACATCATTTCATATGAAAAAAGTCTGGGGGTCTTCGTGGAGTACATGAGTCAGTGGTGCAAGATGGCAGCCAAGGGAGGCCATATAAAGAGAGGGCCTAGTCCTGATCTAGGAAGGTGATGATGCTGTTGCACTTTGCCTTAGCTCTCTCCTGAAGGATTGTGTTCAGTCCTTCACAGTGATTTAAGAAAGGCATTGATAATCTGGAAACCATGCAGTATGGGGAGGGAAAAGGTCTCCAGATTGTGCCAAAGAATAGTCAACTGAGAGTGTACATCTAGAAAAGGGGAAACTAAGGAAATGGGGTGTTAATTCTCTACCTTTTTTGAAGAGCCATCATGAGGATGAGGAAGGAGCTTTGTTTAGCTTGACCCCGAAGGATTGAACTGGGAACCATGGGCCGAAGTTTCAGAGGCAGATTTGAGGTCAGGAACAATTGGAGCTGTCCAGAAATAGAACAGATTGCTTCAGGAGGTAGTGAGTCCCTATCACTCCAGGTCTCAGGGCAGAGACTGGAATAATAGAAATTCTTGTTTAGCTACGGTATTGCACCAGACAGCCTCTGAAGTCCCCTTGTGACCCCGATATTCAGGGAAAGTTTCAATATGTCCATTTTATAGATAGGGAAACTGAGGTTCAGTCACAAGCAGAATCCTGAGTCTTCTTGACTCCCAAGTCCAGCTCTACTAGTCTATGCTGTTCTTCCAGAAAAAAACAACTTTGGGGCACCCCACCCTTGCAGCAGCTTGGGGAGCCTCTCCTGACTTCCCAATTTCCCCATTTTCACTTCTTAGTTCCAGTCCTTTTAGTGATACTGAAATATGGCTGGATAATTGAATTCTCTCTGGCTGAGGAAGCTAGAAAGGCTGTTGAAAATTAGAGTTTATCTTTAGCTCAGGGACTCTTACTTTGGAAACTGGTGACCCCAATTCTAGCCCTAAGAGTAACTCCTTTCCTAATTAATAAATCCATTAATTAATTGCACGCATACAGGGTCCATTAGAGATGTTTTCGGTGGCCTCCTGTCACCAAATGCTGGCCTTTTCCACCAGTAGAAAAGCTGCTCTGGAAAATGTCATCTCAAGACAAACAGGAAGGAATTCTTGTGCCTTTTCCCCCTCCTCCCCCCATATCCCATCAGATTCATTCACCCTCCACTGGGGACAGTGACAGAGACACCTTCCAGGTCCCATTTCCATTTCTTCCATCACTATTTAAAATACATTTCTGAACCAGAGATTCCATTCAATTGCCTAAACATTTATTCAGCAGTTACTAGATCCTGGGTTAGAAGTCTTTCAGCCAAGACTTCCCAGGAAATAAGCATTTATTAAGCACCTACTGTGTACACCTGCTGCTCTCAAGGACTCCTAGTTTATGGGGGAAGACAATTATGGACAAACTATAAGGGGAAGACAACATATAATAAGGAAAACAATTATGGAGTTGGAATAAATTGGAAATAACCCATAGAGGGAAGGCATTAAATTAATTAGTGTGAAGGGGAGTCCAGAAAGGCTTCTACGGAAGGTAGGATTTCAGGTGGCTCTTGAAGTGAGCCAGGAGAAAGAGATGAGGAAAGACAGAATTTTAAGCATTGTGGGACAGAGTCAGTGAAAATTTTTTGGAGATGGGAAATGGTGTGTCTGGGAACAGGAAGGGGATCAGTGTGACTGGATAATAGATTGTGTGGAGGCTGGTGGAGAACTGCAAGGTAGAGATCAGAAAAATAGGAGGGGGCAGATTGTGACGGGCTTTAAAGGACAAATAGAATTTTATATTTGCTCCTGGCAGTAATAGGGAGCCATTGCAGTTTAGTGAATGGGGAGGAAAATGACACATTCAGATTTACAGGAAGAGCATTTTAACAGCAAATGGAGAATGTGATTAGGCTTGAGGTTTGAGGGGCTGTTGCGATAGCCAAGGTGTGAGGTGATAAGGTTTTGCACCAGAGGCATGATGGTGTCAGGTGAGAGAAGGGGTTATTTGAAAGGTCAGCAAAGTAGAAGCAAGGAGACCTAGCAACAGATTGAAAATAGGGAAGGAGGGGCGGGGAGAAAGTAAAGCATCCAGGGTGACACATTGGGTTGGACAAAGCACAAAGTGCTGACCGTGGCCCTCACAACTCTTCCATCTGTTTTCTGTTTACTTTTAGGTTTGATTCTTCTCCAGTCAAACTACTAATCTTTTGTCTCCTGTTCTTGTCTTCACCTTTGCTGTCTTGTTGCCTTTTTTCATCTCCTCCCCAGGCTTTGAATGTACCAGCCTCTCATCTCTAAGAGTGCTGTGCTCTGCCTGGTCGGAGCCTGTCAGCTGTGTCTATTCTGGCTGACTCTGGGTAACGTCTTAGAGGAAGGGCATCGATGAGCTGGACAGTGTTACCCACGTGCCACTGTCACTGTCTCACAGAGGAGGGTAGGTTTGTGGCTCTTAGAGAATGTCAGGGCTTGGGGAGGCCTTGGAACAGCAAGTGTCAGGGCTGAAGGGTCTCAGAACAGGGGATGTCAGGGCTGGAGTCTTAGAACAGGGGACGTAGGGGCTGAGGGGTCTCAGAACAGGGGATGTCAGGGCTGGAGAGTCTTAGAACAGGGGACGTAGGGGCTGAGGGGTCTCAGAACAGGGGATGTTGGGGCTGAGGGGTCTCAGAACAGGGGATGTCGGGGCTGAGGGGTCTGAGAACCGGAGATGTCGGGGCTGAGGGGTCTCAGAACAGGGGATGTCAGGGCTGAGGGGTCTCAGAACAGGGGATGTCGGGCTGAGGGGTCTCAGAACAGGGGATGTCAGGGCTGGAGAGTCTTAGAACAGGGGACGTAGGGGCTGAGGGGTCTCAGAACAGGGGATGTCAGGGCTGAGGGGTCTCAGAACAGGGGATGTCAGGGCTGGAGAGTCTTAGAACAGGGGACGTAGGGGCTGAGGGGTCTCAGAATAGGGGATGTCAGGGCTGAGGGGTCTCAGAACAGGGGATGTCAGGGCTGAGGGATCTCAGAACAAGGGATGTCAGGGCTGAGGGATCTCAGAACAAGGGATGTCGGGGCTGAGGGGTCTCAGAACAGGGGATGTCGGGGCTGAGGGGTCTCAGAACAGGGGATGTTGGGGCTGAGGGGTCTTAGAACAGGGGATGTCGGGGCTGAGGGGTCTTAGAACAGGGGATGTCGGGGCTTAGGGGTCTTAGAACAGGGGATGTCGGGGCTGAGGGGTCTCAGAACAGGGGATGTCGGGGCTGAGGGGTCTTAGAACAGGGGATGTCGGGGCTTAGGGGTCTTAGAACAGGGGATGTCGGGGCTGAGGGGTCTCAGAACAGGGGATGTCGGGGCTGAGGGGTCTTAGAACAGGGGATGTCAGGGCTGAGAGGGACTTCCAGATTCCCTGATCTGCCTCTGATCTTTAAGAAGGAGAGAGGTTTGTTGAGGGGATTTTCTTACATAGAGTTTGAAAGTAGACAAGGTCACCCAGAGATCTTATAAGAGATTAAAACCAGATATATTCCTTAAGAGATTCTCCCAGGGCTTTTTCTGTCACATGATCCTGCCTCTATTGGGTGAATCCTTGATCCTGTGAGTGTGCTGGGAAGAGGGTTCTCTCTGCTGGTTTGGGTGAGATCCCTGCCCTGCCTTCTCATCCCATTGTTTCCCCCTAGGTCCTGCACTAGGTCCCCTTGGAGGATATTCACAATAGATTTCCATCTGGGCTTTGAAGTTTTCAAAGCACTTTCATATGTATTGTCTCCTTGAATACTAAAATGGAATGGAGTAAGCTTTTACTAAGTGTCTAGTAAAGTGCTAAGCACTTTACACATATTATCTCATTTGATCCTCACAACAACGCTGTGTGCTATTACGATTCTCATTTTACAGATGAGGAAACTGAGGCAGACTTTAGTCAAGTAACTTGTGCAGGGCCACACAGCTAGTAAGTGTCTGAAGCTGGATTTCAATGAAGGCTTTCCTGATTCCACATCCATACCCCATAGTGGCCTTTAAGTGATCTCTGAGGCCCCTTCTAGTTAGATCCCCTAATCTAAAAGAGCCTTTCTATGCACAAGAATCCCCTTAATTTCATTATCAATCAAGATGTTCATCTTATGTTTGACATGTATTGGTCAACCTGACATCTGGGGGGGAGGGGAAAAATTGGGGCAAAAGGTTTGGCAATTGTCAGTGTTGTGAAATTACCCATGCATATATCTGGTAAATAAAAACTATTATTAAAAAAAAATGTTCGTCTTGACGCTTCTGAGTCCCTGCCCAGTTCTAGATCTGTGACGCGAAGTTTCATCTGGCTTCTGCAGACCAACCCTGCCAATATTTGAAGACAACTTTCATGTTCCCTAATCTGTTTTCCCACTTAAATATTTTCCATCCCTTCAACTAATCCTCATTTGACATGACCTCATGGCTCTTTACCATCCTTGATGTTCTCTAGTTTCTCTGAATCTTTTGTAAGAAAGAAAAGGCAAAAGAAAGGTGGGGCCCCAAAGGCTGGAGGGGAGAGAAAGAGACTCTGGATTTCTCCTGCTCCAAAGTCAAGCCCTTTGCCTGTATCTGTCTCAGGTCATTGACCACCGTCTTCTACGTGTGTTATTGGACATTCGTGGCCTCTCTGGCTTGGCCTTTTGCTAGTCGTGTAGTCTTGGGAAAAGTCACAGTGTCTCGGAGCCCCCATCTCCCCTGCAAAATAGAGCAGTTGAACGAGCTCTCTAAGACTTTTTCCACTCTAAATCTTGGCTCCTCTGAGCCCAAGCTAGAGAGCACCCATGTAGTGGAACCTGGGTAAAATTTTTTGACTTTGAAAAGCTGGACTCCTTGAAGGCCCTTGTTTTATGTGCCTCTTTTTATCCAAAAAGCCATCTCATCCCTTTCTCCATAGTCTTTCTAGGAATGTCATTGGCCAATATTTCGCTCTATCACCTCTTTCTACTCTCAATAATTCCATGGCACAGAGAGGCTCCCGTATACCAAGGATCTCTTTTCCATTTCAGAAGAAACCCTCTGGTTTCTATCACCTGACAGCTACTCTCTTAAAAACACAATGCTAGCTGGGCACCCGCGGCTTTGTTATCCCCCAGCGGCTCATTGCCCCATGGCTTGGTGCCCACTGGTTCCATGCAAGGATGAGAGGTGCCAGGCATTGGGAAGGAGTCCAGCTGCAGATGCCTGGAGCCCTGAGGATGACTTTGGGGGAACCTCCAAGGACCTTCTGCCCTGGGGCTTCCACATTTTATGTGTCTGGAATATTAATTAGTTTTGTGAGGCAAGTGATTAGTTGTTAATGAGACTTGATAAACAGTGCACTCCCCTTGACCTTCTGCCAGGTCCTTGTCTCTTTAACCAGATAACCCTCTTGGGTCTGATCACGCCCCTTCCATATGTCATTGTGGTGTCAGGATGTCTAGCCTGGCCGGGGTACACTGTAACTCAGGTCTTCTTCAGCTTTTTCTACTTGTGATTGCTCTTCACTGAGACATTTTTACGTGACCTCAGCTATATCGGTGTATGAACTAGACATCTAAATCAAACATTTGCTGACAATCAAGCATAATTTCATGATTCCCATCTTCAGTTAAAGATCTCACAAGTGATCGACATCCTCAGTTTAAGAAGCTAAGCTCTACCTTATTCTTCCAGAACCTATCTCCACTATTTTGGAAGTTGTCATGACATTCCTAGGAAATGTAGTAGAGCACTATGGGAGTTTAGAAAAGTAAGGCTATCAGTAAGATTGAAAGCATTACAAGGCTGGGATGGGTGGGTACCTAGATCACTGAGTCTAGCCCTCTTGATTTTGGCATGGAAAAACTTGGATCTGGTCATAATGTGTGAACTGGAAGAGACTTTAGAGACAATCCATTCCAATTCCCTCATGTTGCCCAGGAGGAAACCAAAGCCCATGAAGTTGTAGTGACTTGACCAAACTCCCAAGAGTAAAAAGCATCGATGGTAGAATTTGATCCTGGGTCTGCTGACTTCCAATTCAGAACACTTTCTTCAAGACCAGGAGGGTGAGGATTGAAATCCTTACCTCCCAGCTCCATGAATCTAGATTTAAACCACTTCTGAAAACTGAGCTACTTGGGATGTCTGCTTGCCTCTCTGAGCCTCAGTTTCCCCATCAATAAAATGGGGATAATAATAATGCTTTACAAAGATGTGGTGAGCCTTCAGGTACTTTGTAAATGTCTGCTATTTTTGTTAAAGATACTGTGATTCTGAAACTAGGCAAGGAAGGAGGTGTATTATTGAGGATGGGCAGACCATGGTATTCAAACCCTTGCACCAATTGGTGCCATGCTGGGGTTCCTTTGTGGTTGCCTGGAATCCTGGCTCTGCCCTTACTAGCTGCGTGACCTTCCCTTTGCTGGGTTTCATTTCCACACCTGTAAAACAGGGGTGGAAGGTATTTTTCATATCTGGTTCTAGGATCACGTACCACTTTCTGGCTCCGAGGGCAGGATCTTGCGAATTAGATGCTATTCCCCATTTTACAGATGGAAAAACTTGAGATTAAGTGACTTGCTCAGTGCCACATGGCTAGTAAGGATTTGAGTCTGAATTTGAACTCAGATCTTCTTGTCTTCAGCCCCAATTCTCCAGCCTCTGCTCTCCCTGGCTACAATCAAATTCTACCTTAAATACTTATTAACTGTTAGTTCTCCTAAATTCTCTTTGCCATATTTTCCCTCATCTGTAAAATGAGAATGGCCTCTTTCAGCTCTAAACCTATAGTTCAAAGATATTATAAAATTACTTCCTCTCTGGGCCTCAGTTTCCCCATCTGCAAAATGAGAGAATTGGACTTAAAGGCTCACACTTCCTTTCTAGTTCTAAATCTACAATCCTTGCCAGTCATTAGCGCTTCCTTCTTGAAGTTAGTTTGGCTATATTTACTATTTACTTAATCGCACACATGTATCCCTCTAGGAGTGCTCCCTCAGAGCAGGCGAGGGCTATTTTATTTTTTGTCTTGTATTCCTAGAACCCATGCTAGTCAATCTGCAAATCAGATAGACATTTATGGATCACCTCCTATTGGGCAAAAAGTTGCTAGTTGAATTGCCCTCCTCTCCTCAGATCCTCTCTTCATCTGAAATGAAGGCCTTGGGCTTGGTGAATTCCTTCCATATCTATTCATTCCTTTTAACTAATGACTTAAGGTTAGGGGATTGAAGGCATGTAGTCTCTAAAGTGGTTTGAGATCACTGCTTGATTTGAAAGGCCCCATGATGTGCTCATGAAAGACAGGCACTAGTTTCCCACTTTTGGGGGGAGTTGGGTGATCAGGCCTTCTAGGGCTTGCATTTGAGGGCCCCCTGGGATCTCTGACCCTCCTAATCCTCCCAGTCCTATAAGAACTATGGGTCATTTTATGATTTTTTTTCCCAAGGTCTCATTTGAAACACCAACCCACAGTAGATGCTCTTGGAAATTAATTTGTACCCAAAGGCCTGAAAAGTATGGGAATCTAGTGCTTTTTTCTTAATAACACAAGAATAATTCCCTCTCTAGACTTGGAAAATGAATGTCAGGATGCACTCTGTCTCTTCCGTGAGTGGGGGGCCCGACACAGCCCTCCACCGCCAGGCGGCTGCTTTGTCACCCACCTCATATCCCGAAAGATGGAATTCTCCAGCTCGGAGAGATAATAAGCAGGTATCGACTGGTGCTGGGGTCATTATCAAGATTTATTCAGTCAATATGGCCTCTCCAGTCAATAAATTGTGATGTTGATAAAGAAGGAAGGGTATAGACTTGCGGACTTTATTAAAAAAAATTTTTTTTTCTTTTTAAGCCCCAAACTCTAACCCCTTTCTTGGTACATTCCAGCCATTTCTTCCTGCTGTTGTCTCCTTTATATTCATAACCACAGCTTCCACTTCTATCTTCCTTCAAATTTTACAGAATGATCCCTTCACTGTGACACCCAGGGAGAGATGGAGTCAGTCAACACGCATTTCTATATGTAGACATTTAACTCTGTTTGCCTCAGTTTCCCCATCTGTAAAATGAGCTGGAGAAGAAAATAGCAAACCACATGGTATCTTTGCCAAGAAAACCCTCAAACGGGGTTATAAAGAGTTGGACAAAAGTGAAAAACATTATGCAAGTGATTTGCTTTCCATTTTACAGATGGGGAAACTGAGGCCTATGAGTGTCCTTTCCATTCCATTCACTTGACATTTATTAGAGTTGTATTTTATATCAGACACCATTTTAAAGTCTAGTGATATAAAAACAAAAAAAGACTTCACGAGTGATGTGTTCGTAAATATTTAATAACTGGTTCTCCCCCCCAAAAAAGCATATACAGTGCTCTTTTTAAAAATAGTATTTTCTTTTTTCCAAATACATGTAAAGATTGTTTTCGACATTAATTTTTGTAAAACTATGTGTTCTAAAAACATCTCTTCCTGCCTCCTCCCCTCCTCCCCAGGAGAGCAAGCAATTTGATACGGGTTAAATATGTACTTTTTAAGTATATTTATATATTTGTCGTGTATGCATCACACTTTTAAGTTTAATCTGCATTTTTATCATTTTCTCCATCACTTTCTTCATTTTAGGCAGTCAACAAAACAATAAATCAAACCCCTTTTTGGAGTCTTTGCAGAGTTTCAAGTTAGAAAAATCGAAAAATGTAATGATGAGTTTTGCTCACTGGGTTTGAGCTGCCTTCAGCACATCCCTAGTGGCTGCCCTCAAGAGATTCCCTTCTCCATTAACATTTCATGATTTTCTGGGGTTCATCTTGCCTAGAAGTGTTGGAGCCGGGACAGGAGCCGACACCCCGCTCCTGCACGCAAGCTCAGTGCTTGTTTCACAACTCCCCCATTATATTGTATTTGGCTTGCAGCCCATACTTTTTCTAAGTGTTCCATCAGAGCTCACCTGAGACATTTAACCCCTGAGTTTGGAAAAACAAACCATCCCCTAAGAATTCCTTGAAGTCTTAGGTCTAGAGCTGGAATTTCAGAGATTATTTACAATAATTGATTTATTTTATGGAAGGGGAAACTGAGGTCCAGGAAAGGACAAGTAGCTTGTCTAAGATCACACATCTAGAAATTGCTTCTTGCATGGGCTAAATTGAATGTCTACTTGTGACTGTGAACCCGCGTAAGGAGCGGTGGGTAGGATTTGAACTCAGGTCCCTAGCCTTCTCTCTCTTGGCAAGAGTTTTTCTGCCTCTCTTCTAGGAGGCCAGAGAGAACTCATATGAGTTGCATTTCTGTATCTGTTCTCTGGCTTTTGGGCCATAGCTCTGATTTTATTTTTAAAAGTTGTATTGATAACTTTTACTTATTACCATCAATACTAATTAATATCAACATAAATAATGGCAATATAATAAATTAATATATAATAAAACAGAAGATATCAATAAAACTTATTATTGCTAACATCATTATTGTTCCCCCACTACTTATGTGGGGGATGACACTATCCATTAGGAGCTGAGGATAGGATGTTGTATTTGTCGATTCTGGTTGTGTCCTTGCTATAACTGTAGGGTAGGGAGCTGTCACTACCCAGGCCTCCTCCTCCCCAAGTGTATGCAGGGGTGTATATGAGTGCAAAATAAACTGCTGATAAAAGGAAGGTGGGACATCAGCCCTGAAGTCAGGAGGACTTGAGTTCAAATCTGGCCTCAGACACTTAATACTTCCTAGCTGTGTGACCTTGGGTAAGTCACTTAACCCCAATTGTCTCAGTTAAAAAAAAAAAAAAGGAAGGGGGAAGAAGCATTTATTAAGTGCCTACTGTATATCAGGCATTGTGCTAAGCACTTTACAAATATTATTTCATTGGATCCTCACAACAGGTAAAATATACATGAGTCTAGATTTCAATTCAGGTCTTCCTGAATCCAGACCCAGTACTCTATTCTAGACTTCCCCAAAGACTGCTAAACCAAAAGACACCCTCCCTCAGGTCTAGTCTCCTGGATTCTTTCCCTAATACTGGGCTCTGATGCCTTAGACCCCTGGTGACCATGGTCTGGATTATACAAGGCGTGAGATCATGGATACCGGTCATAGCTGGGACCACGAGAAGGGAAATAACTAGTAGTCATGACTAAAATTGGGTGGGAGCAATCTTTGCCTGCTGCTAGAGCCCCTTGGTGGCCAGGCCAGGTCAGAGTTTTAGTCTGTGGTAGGCTCCTTTGATCAACCAAGCAAGCAACAGCATTTATTAAGCACCCACTGTGGCTAGACTCTGGGGACATAAAGATGGTGGGGAGGATCTCTGCCCTCATGGATCTTTTATTCTATTGAGGAAGGCATCAGTGTATATATAGCTGTTCAGGATAAATTTTAAAAGTAAGTAGAAGATGATTAGGGAAGGAGAGCAAGCACTTGGCATGGGGTAAGCCGAGATCAGGAAAGATTTCTTGCAAAAGATGATCCTTATTCTATAACTTGAAAGAGGAAAAGGATTCTATAACGTGGTGGTGAGGAAGCAAGGGACTATCTTTTTTTTACTATCCCCAGAGAGATGGACAGTTAGACGAATGGATGGATGGATAGATGGAGAGAGAGCTAGGCAGGTAAGGTATTCATTATGTGCTTACTATGTGCCTGGAAACTAGTAGGTAATTAATAAATGCTTCTTGGATGGTTTAAATTGAATTTCTGCTTGTGATCATGGACCTTGGATAAGGATTAGTGAGTAGAAAGTAAAGAGGGACAGATTTATTCAGCTAGATGACACAGTGAATAGAGCACTGGGCCTGGAGTCAGGAAGACTCATTTCCTAAGTTTAAATCCACCCTCAGATGTTTACTAGCCGGGCAAGTCACTTCACTCTTTTTTGCCTCAGTTTCCTCATCTGTAAAATGAGCCGGAGAAGGAAATGGCAAACCGTTTCAGGATTTCTGCCAAGAAAACCCCAAATGGGGTCACAAAGAGTCAGAGTTAGCCTTGATGTCTGGAAAAACTCCCTAACCAAGAGAGCTGTTCCACAAGTGGAGAGGAACACCCCATTACTTGAGGTGGGGTATCTTCAGAGAGACCAGTTAGGAAGCTATTACAGTGGGATGATGAGGGCAATATCTACGCCTCCATCTTACTGGTGAAACAATTGGAACCCAGATAGGACCAGCTGGAGGAAATGCATCTACATACTTTCCTGCTCCCGACTATGAAGGACCATAAGGTCACTGATCAGAACCTCTCCTTCAATCCTCTGATTTAACAGATGAGGAAACTGAGACCCGGCAGCTTGGCGTCAGAAGCGGGGCTTGAATGTGGGGTTCTGCCTTCTAAGTCTGCTCTTTTCACTTAGATCTCTGAGCATGTGTATGTTTCTGTGAAGCAGCCCCAGCGCCTTTTAATGTCTCCTTGCTGTGTAATTATTTTTTGACTAGTTCGGTGTAACATTTAATGATTTCCCCAAAGCTGAGAGCAGCCCCCAGAGTATTGATCTCAATGCAGTTTAAGTGACTCACTGGTAATGTGGGGCTTGCTGTAATAGGAGCAGAGGTTTGCAGTCGGCGGACACGTGGCGGAGGATTCTGAGGCACAGGGGGCAGTGGCCCCTCACGAAGCAGGGAGAGCATCCCCTAGAGGCCTGTGGCAGTGGGGCCCACTCCCGGGCTAGGCCTGAGGAGGAATGCCAAGGAGCTCCATTCCTGCCTTGGGTTTTTATCCACCAGGTCCTAGGAAAGGGGAGTGATAGCCAAATGCCCTGCCTTTGGCACAGTGGCAGGGCAGAGCAGGAGGGAGGGTGGCCCTCTTTCTTCCTGGATAACAACAGTTCCAAGGGAATGCAGAAGATTGGCTCATTGGGTGCTCTTGGTCCTGTGGAGGGAAGGGAAGAGCACTGAACTAAAAGACCTGAGTAAGGGGCTTGTCTCTATTGCTGTAAGCTCTTGAGTGAATCCCAGCTTTTCTCTGAGCCTCAGTTTGCCCTTCTGTAAAAGGAAGGATTTGGACAAAGTGATTTTGAAAGATCTTTCCATCTATGACTTGTGTTTGAATGCTTCTCCCAGCTCTGATATTCCATTTTCTAAAGCTCTAAAACACTATATTCTAAGGCCCTTCTTAACCGAAAGTCTATAGACCTTCCAACTCCTGACTCTTGAATTCCCCCCATTGTTGACTTTCTCTATTCTAAGGTCTTTTCTGCTTCCACAAGTCTTTATTCTCAGGCCTCTCCCAGCTCTGACATCCCCTGTTCTCTGGCCCCTCCCAGATCTTACATTTCATGTTCTAAGACCCCTCCCAGCCCTAACATTCCCTGTTCTAAGACCCTTCCTCGCTCTGGCATTCTCTGTTCTAAAGACTTCCCATCTCTGACAGTCTTTTTTCTGAAGTCCCTCTCATTTCAGGGATTCTAGTTTCCAGCATCTTTCTGGGCTTGGTGGTTCAGTAACAAGCACCTGCTATTATAGGAGACTGGACGAGGTTATAACATGGAAGGTCTCTCCTTGGTGTGCTGGTGAGAACACTGCCTTGGCCATCAGAGAAGCTGGCTTCTCACCCATTCTGTAGGACGCTGGCCTGATCCCCCCTCCTTTCCAAGTTCTAGATTTCCACTTTTAAAACAAAGATAATGGAGATCCTTCTCTTTGAGACACCTTCTGCCATACGTACTTTCTTGCCCTGATTCCCACTCTGGAGAGCTAGCCTCAGATGCCCAAGATGACATAAAGGAGGCTGCTCCCCGACAGGCAGGCGATGGGCGTGTGCTGTTCCTCTCCTGGATCCTCTCCCCATTCCCCTCTCACTCTTGCTTCCTCTCCCAGGGCAAACTCCTTGGCCTCTCTGAGCAGGGAATTCCAGTCAGAAGGTCCCAGAGGCCCCGTGCTCAGAGAGCTAAGCAGGAGCGTGCCCTACTTAGTGAAATTCATCTCTTCAAATTAAAAAAAAATCCTAGATGTGAGTGTCTTGTGATGGGAGAGGCCTGCGAGAGCACACAGGAGCTGGGGGGCTGGCGGCCCCTGAGAAGAAAGGGATGCTGGGTTTGGTCTCCATCTGAGACTGGGAGCCTCTTTCTATCCCCTCTGCCTCAGAATCAAGAGGCACGACTTCTGAGATGACAGTCACCAAATAATGGGGCTGGACTCCTCATCTCTGGCCCCGAAAGCTTTGGTCCTCAGCTTCAACACAGGCTATCCTGATTAGGGGGTAGGAAAAATAATAATCGTTAATAATGATGAGTTATTAGAAAGAGATGGATGCAGAGTCAGAGGGTCCTGGTTCAAATTCTGCCATTTCATAGGGCAACCTGGCCAAGTCACTTCATCTGTCTGTACCTCAGTTTCCCTTCCTGTCAAACGAGGTCTGGTACCGGATAACCCCTGAGATCCCTTTAAATCTGTGATCTCTGATGGGCATCACCGTCTCTCCAAACTGACGCCTGTGCAGCGGGCCTAGTGCGGGTTAGGACGGGAAAACAATGACTGTTATCCTGAAGTGCTGGCTTGTATTTATTATAGCTTTAAGGTTCACAAAGCATTTGAAAAATAGGATCTCATTTTGTAAGATAATGACCTGGATCACATGGCTCCCCATGATTGGGTTGACTTGATGTCCTAATTAGGCTCTGTGCTGTGGGTGGGGAGGGGGAAAAGGTCAAATGGAAAACCCATGGAGCTGGGAATGGGGAGATTCTAGGCCCAGGCTGGCCTCTCCTGGGCTAGTTACTAAAGGCTCTGTCTCTGGGTTTACCCATCTGGAAAAGGAGAATCATTTTATTTTTCTCTTTAACTAGACTCTTCCTTCTTGCTCTCCCACAAATCTTAATCAAAGGACCTAGAGTTCAAATCCCAGCCTTGCTACAAGACTTTTAATCCTTCTGGGCTTCTCTTGGTCCATATGGCCTCTGAGATTCCTTTTAGCTCTGGATCTGCCATCTTAATCCTACTTCCAAGCCCCTCAGGCAGGAGTCAGGTCCTGTTGGACCCGTGCCCTTCCTGGGCAGCCAGCACAGTGCCACTTGCTCCACAAAGAGCCCATGGATTGAATTGACCTCATATTGAATCTCAGTTAGTCCGGCCTGACCGGACATCCCTTGTACAACTTGCCTCTGATGAAGCCCTTCAATAAGGGAGCTCTATTTACCATCCACCTTGGACAGCTCTCCTGGCCAGGAAATCCTGCCTGTAATCTCCACCCTTTTATAGATGGTTCTGTTCTTCGGGACTCAGCTGAGCAACAACGGCGAGTGAGTCCCTTTGATGGAAGCTGAATAGTGGAAGGAGTCATCCTGTATTTTGCTCTGTTCTCCTTTGGGACAATGGTTCCTCACCTGCCATCAGATCAGTCGTCCAAACCCCGGGGAACGCCTTTGATCAGTGTGCCAGGAAAGGAAAAATTTATGATTCCGTGCCTTTTAAAATTATGCCTGACTCTTCCCCGGCATGTTGACAACACCTTGGAAGAAAGAAGGAGCGCAGGTGAGAGATTGCCCCTGAATGGGAGCTGGCTAGCTAAGCCCTCTGGGAGAAAGATCCTCTCAGTCTCAGGTTCCCCTCTTGATCTTCTGAACCTTGACAAGATTGGACCAACATGGTCTTCCTTAAGTTACATCCCTGCATTTCCTGTCAAATCCCTCAGGTGGGTCAATGATTCATTTCACACACTCCATGACAAACTTCTTTTTGAGGGGGTGGGAGGGAAAGTGCTAACAGCTTACAGAAAAAGCTACCTTTTTTTTTCTTTTTTTTTTTTAAAGTCTCTGCTGAGTGGGAGCTCGGGGAACGATTTGGTCCTCATCGAGCCAGCAGGTACCCAAGTAGCACTAAGCTCCTTCCAGCTCCAGAAAAAGGGCCTTTTCATCTTCCATGAGGAAGATTATTATACAGAACAGTTAGGTATCGGAGTAGCGTCTGGAAGGTCTCCAGCTACCATACTTCCCTTCAAATAAAAGCAGCTAATTAACATTATTCTTTAATTATTGCCTTTATCAACAAGGGGTCTGATTTGTACCAGCAGGGTTGTTGCTTTTCCTTAAACTACCCAAGTGAATGCTTCAGCCCCTGTTGCTTTTGAAATGAATTTAATGTCATCTGCCCATTGTCACTTAATGGGGACGCTTGGGTAATGATTGTACGAGTAACTCTGTTAGCAACCCTGCAAGCATGTAATTTAGCCCCTTAGGCAAAAGCACTTTTGAAATCTCTGGATAGTTTTGAACTCTCTGTTCTTAATTAAATATGCAATTTTTCACGGTAACCAGGTTAATTCTTTTCAGTTGTGTTGTAATACTGTTAGGAATTTTCATCATTCTTATTAAACATTATTCAGGCATTGTGAATTCCGTAATTAAAAAAAATGAAAAGAACAAAGCTTGATTCACTCCTTTCTTTTTCCCCTGGTTAATTTATCAAATGAATTTTGCAAAAAAAAATAAAAAAATAAAAAAAATTTCCTCTCTCTCCTTGTCCCCAGACAGTGTGGCAAGTATTTTAAAGGGGAAGGATTTAATTGCCCTGTAGGGATTGGTGGGTTATGAAGGATTTGGCTGTTTGATTAGTAAACCCAATTGGGAATGCCTTAATGCTCCACGATCTTAAAAGTTGTCTGATTGTTCCTCTCTCCAAGGATAGGGTTTTTTTTATCCTTTTTGCTATGTAGAGCATCAGCTTCACACAAGTGTGATTATTAGGTACTGAGGAAAGTAGGGGGGATGGAGCTTTTACTTTACTTTAAATTGGGGATCTTGGGAGGCTTTTTCTTTGCCTTATTCCCTTGGCTGGGGGAAAGAGGGGGAGATTTTCTCAGAACAGCTAGGAAGGAGAATGGGAGTAAATAGAATAAGAGGGGGAACTAGTCAAAATTTTGTAGCTTTTTAAAAAAATTTTTTTGGTTTTTGGTTGTCTTCGACTCGAAGGAAAGAAGAATCGGACTCCTTCGCCATTATTGCTCCATTGAACCCTGAAAGATAGAACTAATACTAATAGGGTGGAAATTATAGGCAGGATTTCCCAGCCAGGAGAGCTGTCCAGAGTGGGCGCTCATAATGGATCTCTCTTATTGAATGATTTCAAGCAGAGGCAGGTTGAGCGTGTCAGGTAGGTTGTAGGGTGCCTGGCCAGGCTGGACTAAGTGATCGATCCTGAGGTTCCACGTGAGGCCAGTTCAGTCAGCGGGCTTTTTGTAGATACCCACAGGGTGAGTGGTGCTGTGTTGGCTGCCCAGAAAGGGCACAGATCTAACAGGGCACTTGACTCCTGCCTAAGGGGTCTGGAGATGGGTTTAAGATTGCAGATCCAGAATTATGACTCCATTTAGGCGTTTTCTTGGCAGAGAGAGTGGGGTGGTTTGCCATTTTCTTTTCCAGCTCATTTTACAGATGAGGAGACTGAGGCAAATAGGGTGAAGTGACTTGTGGGTTCACATGGAGAGAGCTAGAAGTGACTTTGGAGGTTAGCTGAGCCATTCTCCCTTTTGCAAATGAAGCAAATGGGAGCTCCGGTACAGGCAGGAGCAAAATCTTCTCATGTCCCCCCACTCCCCTAACCTCACAGCTGCCATTTTGTTCAGGCCTTTGTTGCCTCATACCTGGACTTTGTAAGTATTCTCAGTAGGTTTCCCTGTCCCAAGACCATGCACTTTAATCCATCCTCCAATCAGCTGCCAAAGTGCTCTTCCCAAAGTGCCAATCTGACCAATCACAACCATTCCCTCCAACTCAAGAAACCCCAGTGAGTCCTTATTGCTTCCAGGATCAACTGGAATCGTGGTCCTAGTCTTCCAAATCCAGAGCTTTCCTCTCTTTTCACCCCCAGCCATGTATCCCAGAAGCTGCTGCTTGTCAGAGACCACAATGTTTTAAATGTCTTAAGGGAGCAGGGGACATGGGAACACTATTTCCATTTCTGGTGTGCACTCTCCTCTCAGAAGCAAGCATTTTAGTCCTCCCCCTAAAGTCCCCTTTGGATTTTGGAATGTAGGGAAACAGGAGCCTTCCTGGAAAAACACTGGGGAAACTGCCCCTGCTTCTCCTTCTCAATGCCCAGCCTTGCTCTCTGTCCTGGGCAGATTGTCCATACTCAAAGAACGACTGGCCCCAAAGCTGTGGAATTCTTGTAGCTTTGGCAGTGGCTGGAAACAGGCTCTGGGAGACCCAGGGAGTATGAGGGAGATGTTCAGACAGAAACAGCTATCACTGCTGTCCCATGATCTTGGGTAAGTCATTTTTACCTCCATCATTCTCCCATAAAGTGAGGGAATTGAACTAGAGGTCCTCTGAAGCCCTTCCACTTTAGAGTTGTAATTCTATGGTTATGGTTCCTAAGTGAGATGGGGATATTAAAAGAGACACTGTAGTGAGAAAGCTGGCCAGTAGTGACCTGGATTCAATTAAATTTCTACAGGAAATCTTTGCATTGGATTCTCTGTTCTTCCTTCCCTCTTGGGGTTCCAGATCCCCAAGGAAAGCCCCCAGGAGGCAGGAACTGATTGACAAGAGGATTCTCTTTGTATAGCTCAGGGTAGCTCTAGGACAATGACACAATAGAGACTATTTGGAAATAAAAACAGGCTGTTGGACAGTGGCAGAAATTCATTCAATTCAATAAATCCAAAAAATATTTATTTATCCAGCCAGCCAGCCATCTATCTATTTATCCATCCATCTATGTCTTTTTTCTTCTTTCTTTCCTTTTGTTTTTGCTTTCTTTCTATCCACCCATCTTCTTTCTTCTTCCTTCCTTTCTCCATTTCTTTCTTCCTTCCTTCCTATCTAGCCAGCCATCCTTCTTTCTTTCCCTTCCATCCATCCTTTTTTTCCTTCCTTCCTTCCTTCTTTCCTTCCTTCCTTCCTTCCTTCCTTCCTTCCTTCCTTCCTTCCTTCCTTCCTTCCTTCCTTCCTTCCTTCCTTCCTTCCTTCCTTCCTTCCTTCCTTCCTTCCTATCTATCTATCTATCTATCTATCTATCTATCTATCTATCTATCTATCTATCTATCTATTTATCTATAATGTCTGCTTTGTGCCAGGCCCTATATACTAACTGGATACAAAGGAAAAACAAAACAGTTCTACCTTGAAAGAGTTTACATTCTCCTGAGATAGGTAGCCATTTGTGACTTTTTATTTCACAAATAGACATATACAAAGGCATATGAAGTAACACGAAGAGAAAAGGAACTGACAATTGGGCAAGAGAGAAAGAAGTATAAAAAAGGAAAGACCTTGGGTGGAAATGAGCCCAAGCTGGGCTCTGAAACAAGTAAGGACTTCTAGAGGCAGGCATGAGGAGGAAGAGAATTCCAGAATGGACCTTAGAACAAGGATCCAGGAAGACCTGAGTTTAAATCTTGCCTCAGATATTTAGTAAAAATGTGACTCTCAGCGAATCATTTAATCTCTCCCAGCCTCAGTGTTCTCATCTGTAAAATAGGAAGAATAATAAGACTGACTTACTGATTTGTTGGGAGGCTCAAATGAGATAATATTTGTAAAATGCTTTGTAAAATTACATACATGGTCATATTATTATTTATACACATACATAATCCCATGTATTTTTTCATACATACATATGTATGAGTGAATGAACATTAGTAGGAGTTTCCTCATCAAGAGTAATTTTGACTGGCCTCAAGGAGGGCATATCAGATAGAGGGAATGTTGTAAGTAAAGGTAAATAAGCAAAAAAGAAACAAAAGATACATTCAAGGGGGCAGCTAGATGGCACAGTGAAAAAAGCACCAGCCCTGAAGTCAGGAGGACCTGAGTTCAAATGTGACCTCAAACACTTAATACTTAACTAGCTGTGTGACCCTAGGCAAGAGTCTTAACCCCAATTGCCTCAGCAAAAACAAAACAAAAAGATATATTCAGGGAATGGTGGATAAACTAATTTCTCTGTGGCTCAAATCCTTTCCCTTTGGCCTCTTTTAATCCCTGATTTCCTGAGGTGAGATCAAATGTGATAATATTTTCAAAGCACTTAACACAGCATCCAGCGCACACTGGGTCACTTAATAAGTGCTTACTCTAATCCATTCTGGCTCAAGTACCGCCTCCTCCTGGAGGTCCTTTCTTTCTTCTGTCCCTCCTGCAACTAACCTTTTCTCTACTTGGTAATCTTGAATCTCTTTGTCTGTTTTCTGTGTACTTACCTGGGTCTATGTAGTTTCCACTTTCCCTTAAAAATATAAGCTCTTTGAGGACAAGGGCTATTTCATTTTGTCTTTGCATCCCTGGTGCTTATTGATCTGTTGATTTGATCGACTAAGAACTATGACTAGAAAGCTAATTTGAGACCATGTAGGAAAGGGTCTAAATGGGCCAACCTGAAGAGTGTGAGTATATTTCAATAGACAATAGGGAGCTATTGATTGTCCTTGAGCTGAGAAATGATACAGTCAGAGCAGTGTTTTAGGAAAATGAATTTGTCAGGACCATTTAAGATTGTCCATAATAAAAGAAAGGCTGGTAGTAAGGAGATCAATGAAGAGGCTTTTGTATTAGTTCGAGCAAGAAGTAATAAGGGTCACAGCTAGATTGAGGGCAAGGAGAGAGGAATGAAGAAAGCCATTGGGAGAGAACTCCTGCTCTAGACCTACAGAACCTCTCAGAACTCTGGACAGCTCTCAGAGGCTGGTGCCTTGGGACAGTCAGAGAGACTAGAGACAAAAGAAATAAAAACGTAGAGAGAGAAGAGAGAGTGCTTTCTTCATTAAGAGCTCCCAATACCCATGAAATTATAGGTCTGACCCTTTACATGGGTGTATGCATAAATACATATATTTACTTCCCATTTATTTTGATTGAGGGAATGTCTTCATTGAGAATTCCCCATATCAATGAAAAACAGGGTTAGAACATGTCCCATATATAACATCTATCCATCTAGCCAGCCAACCATCCATCTAAACATCCACCCATCTATCCAGCTATCTATCCATGCATCCAGCTACACACCCATCCACCTATTACCTCTCTCTCTTTATTATATATGTATCTATGTATAGGTAGATAGATAGATAGATAGATAGATAGATAGATAGATAGATAGATATGTGTATACATACACACACTATATATCCCTCCCATTTCTGACATCCCCTGTTCTGAGGCCCTTCCCAACTCTTGACATTCCACATTCTAAAGCCCCTCCCAGCTCTGACATTCCCTGTTCTAAGGTCCTTCCCAGCTCTGACATTCCCTGTTCTAAAGCCCTTCCCAGCTCTGACATTTCCTATTCTAAGGCCCCTCCCAGTTCTGACATTCCATATTCTAAGGGCCCTTGGGTTTTGCCTGTTTGTTTTGGTTTTTTTGAGACTAGGTCTCCCAGTCTCATCCAGGGTGGAAGTAAAGTATTCGTCATGGACCAGACCCATTTTGATCAGCTATCTAGTTCTACTTCTAACCTAGGTGTGTTCATTTCTCCTTAGGTAGCACATGGGGCCCGTATTAGTGCCAGGCCTAGTGCATTCAAATGATCAGCTTCAGGCCTACTGCAGCTTAGAACTCCTGAGCACAAACAATCCACCAGCCTCAGTCTCCCTGGTACCTGGGGTTACAGTCATGTGCCATCAATCCCAGCTCTGTCAATTCTTCCAGGAGCCCCCAAGCCCTGACATCCTTTTTTTTTTTCTCCCAATCCAAATAGATTGATGCTCTCTTACAATAACAAGGCCAATCAATAATTATTTATCGAATGCTTGCTGTGGCTAGCACTATGCTAGGAATTGTTGAGTATATATCACTGCATTGGGGAAACCAATCATATTCAGAAAGAACCTAGACAATCATACATTGCTGTATATAATCCAAAGCTGGCTTGTGTGGTAATGCCTTTAAACTTTGTAGGAATTCCTTGGATGATGATTTGAATCTCCGCTGGACTTGGCAGAGAAAGCCTTTTGTAAAAAAAAAAAAAAATGGGTTATGAGCTAATCTTTGAAGGAAGTGTGGTATTTTAAGAACATCAGAAGAGTTGAGTGTTCCAAATGGGGACAACTGGTAAGGTTGGGTATTCTAAATAGGGACAATTGTTAAGGTTAGATATTCCAAATGGGGCTAACTGAAGGACAGAAGATAGCGAAGTGAGGAAGAAACTCTATTTGTGGAGGAGACTAATGAAGGAAATAGCCAGATCCAGCTGAACTTTCCCTTGGTCAGAGAGAAGATTTGATAGGTTCAGAAAGACTCAGTTGATAATATTACTTAAGAGCCAGAGGTTCTTTCCTTGGGATCCACAGACCCCCATGGAGTCTGCAGATAGATTTTGGGTCTCCATGAACTTGCATAGGGAAAATATTACATCTTTATTTTCATCGACTTCTAAGTGAAATTTAGTATTACTTTGAATAATGAATTCTTAAAAAATGATTCTGGGAAGGGATTGCCATAAGGGTCCTTGACACAAAAAAGGTTTTGAAGCCTTGCTTAAAAGAGTGCCAAATGTTTAACCTTTATCGGATTGCTTGCAGCCTGGGGGAAGGAGGAAGATGGAGGAAGGAGCAGGGGGAATTTGGAGTACAAAGTCTTGTAGAAGTGAATGTTGAAAACTATATTTACATGTATTTGGGAAAAATGGAATACTATTGAGAAAAAATACTTGGAAAAGAATTTTTTTAGAGACAACTATATGGTACAATGGATAGAATACTGGCTCTGGAGTCAGAAGGACCTGAGTTCAGATTCAGCCTCAAACACTTCTAACTGTTCGACTCTGGACAAGTCATATAATCTCAATGGCCCTTCCTCCCCCTCAAAACAATGCTAATCTTGGAATCAAGAAGACTTGAATTCAGATCTCACCTCCAAACTAGCTTTGGGACATTGGGCAAGTCACTTAACTCAGGTGCCTCAGTTTCTTCATCTGTAAAATGGGGATCACTTGCAACTCGTCTTAAGTTGTTTATGAAGTTCACATGAGGTGATGTTTGTAATGAGAAATAGTTGAAACTACTTAATTGCTACATAATCATAAATAATAATAATTGTAAACTTTAAATTGCTACATAATTATCTTTGTTTTGGGGGATGAATGGGATCTGAACAACCTGGGATTTCATCAGGATGGGGAAATTTTCTCAGTTGGAACTTATCAGCAATTTGTCATTATATTGCCTTAAAGAATGGCTTGGATATGTTGACTTGCCCAAACTCCTACAACTAGTTAGTAAGTTATGGAGGCAGGATTTAAACTCATGTGTTTCTGCCTCGGAATTCAGGACTCTTGATTCCCTTTTCATCCCAACATTACTACTGTAATTATTAGTGTTCTAGTTCTGAGATACAGCTCGGATGATTATTGACCATATCAAGCAGGATGTTTGGTCCAGACCTAAGAAATCAAAGGCATTGACAACTCCCAATGTGGACATTTCCTCCTCCATCTCTTGTCACTTTAAGTCCTAGAGAGACTGAGAGCTGAATCACCTTGAGCAGTGTCACACAGCTAGAACATAGCGTAAGCAGTATTTGAATCCATCTCATCCTGATACTCTATCCATTTTGTCATGCTGCCTCCATAGGCTGAATGTATTAACTGGAAAACTTGGTTTTTGAAAAACAGAAACAGCTTTTAACTCAGAATGTTTCTCCCTTGGCTTCCCTAAGAACCCCACTGTAGTCACCCTAGACTAGTCCACAGCAGAATTAACCAGGATGGATGTCCACCTCCAGGACTTGATGTCATGATGCCTTCTTCTGCGTGGAATAGTCTTATCTCTTTGTCTGTTTAATGCCTTTCCATCCTTTAAAGTCCAGTTCCAATGCTCCCTCTTCCTCAGAGACATCATTGATCTCCCCTCTTCCTAAAATGCTTCCTATTGAATTCTCACACTTTGTGATATAGCTCCTCAATTCGCTTATTTTATAATGTTGGGTGTAAGAATTTTGTATTACTGACTTATTCCCTTACTAGATTGAGCTCCACAAAAGTAGTAACTTTTGTCTTTTTATTCTGCAACCTCCTCCCCACAATTGACATCTGATCAATGTTTGTTGAATGAATGAATGAATGAACAAAATATCATCCCTGAGAGCAGAATTCCTTTTTTAAATGTTTGAATGAATGAATGATACATATAACACTCAGAGCAGAAATCCTTTTTAACAAAATCTGAATGAGTGAATGAACAAGTGACAATGAATGAATAAATGATATATAACACTCAGAGAAGAACTCCTTTTTAATGAAGTCAGAATGAGTGAATGAATGAATGACTATGAATGATTAAATGATATATAATACTCAGAGAATTCCTTTTTAATGATGTTTGAATGAGTGAATGAATGAACAAGTGATCATGAATGAACAAATGATATATAACACTCAGAGAAGGATTCCTTTTTAACGAAGTCAGAATGAGTGAAGGAATGAACAAGTGACTATGAATGAATGCATGATATATAATACTCAGAGAAGAACTTTTTAATGAAGTTTGAATGAGTAAGTGAATAAGCGACTGAATGAATAAATGATATATAACACTCAGAGAAGAATTCCTTTTTAACAAAGTCTGAATGAGGGAAGGAATGACAAGTGACTATGAATGAATAAATGATATATAACACTCAGAGAAGAACTCTTTTTTAACAAAGTCTGAATGAGGGAAGGAATGAACAAGTGACTATGAATGAATAAATGGTATATAACACTCAGAGAAGAACTCCTTTTTAACGAAGTCTGAATGAGTGAAGGAATGAACAAGTGACTTTTAATGAAATCTAAATGAGTAAATGAACAAATGAATGCATGATATATAATACTCAGAGAAGAACTTTTTAATGAAGTTTGAATGAGTGAATGAATAAGCGACTGAATGAATAAATGATATATAACACTCAGAGAAAAATTCCTTTTTAACAAAGTCTGAATGAGGGAAGGAATGAACAAGTGACTATGAATGAATACATGATATGTGTTATATATCTGAGTATTATTCAGAGAACTCCTTTTTAACGAAGTCACAATGTGCAAATGAATGAATAAGTGACTGAATGAATAAATGATATATAAAACTCAGAATTCCTTTTTAATGAAATCTAAATGAGTGAATGAACAAATGAATGTGAATGAATAAATAAATGGTACATAACTCTATGAGCAGAACTTGTTTTTAAAGTTTGAACGGATGAATATGAATGAATAAATGATACAGAACAAAAAGGAACAGTACTCCCTTTTAACAAAGTGCGAATGAATGAATGAAATGTAATCCTTTGAGAACAGAGTTCCTTTTAAGGAAGCCTGAATGAATATGAATGAGTGAATGATACCTGACATGCTGAGGGCAGTTCTCCTTTTTAACAAAATCCAAATGAATGAAATATAATCCTCTGAGAACAGAACTCCTTTTAACGAATGCTGAATGAATATGAGTGAATGAATGATACATCACACTCTGGGAGCAGTTATCCTTTTTAACAAAGTTGGAATGAATGAATGAATGAATGAAATATACTCCTTTGAGAACAGAACTCATTTTAACGAAGTCTGAATGAATAAATGATACATAACATTGAGAGCAATCCTCCTTTTAAAGTCTAAATGAATGAAGAAAATGGAGATGCGAAAGCTTTTCTAGTTGACATTACCCTGCAATCTCAGAAAATCCTGGGCTAAAACCTGCCACTTTGGCTGGCCAGAACTTAGCTTCACTAGGGAGCATGGGAAGGACTTAAGAAAAGTCTTTGAGAGGGAGGGCTCCCTAAGGATTTAAGAACTGATTTCTTTTGTCTATTTTTACTCCGATATGTCTTGGGGAGAGGGATGCACACAAGAGGAGAGCTGGGATAAGCACTCCAGGGTTTATACCAGCGGAGAAGGAGATCTGGGACATTCATAAAGCATTATTTATGAATTCTCCGGCGGGAATTAAGATATGTGTTTCTTGCTTCTTGCCCAGTCTGTGTGTGTGTGTGTGTGTGTGTGTGTGTGTGTGTGTGTGCGCACACACATGTGCATCCCCGCGTACATCGCTCTAGATGGAGACATAGACGTACACACATACAGATGGGGGAGCAGGCCAGCACTCTCCTTGTTAAGGGTCTGTTAGCATTTTATTATTATTAAATATTTATACGGCGCTTGTAAAGTGTACATGGCGCTTTTCAATAAATAAAATTATGCCAGATAATTGAAGTCCCTGCTCTCAAGAGCTGCCATGCTAAACCCTGGAAAGCAGAGCTGTGTGAGAACAGAGTAGATAGATCCAAGGGGAACACAGTTCTGGAAATAAGAGGGGGCCTCCAAAGTGTGGCTATCTGGCTGTTAGGGAGTTGGGGAATGGGATTGTGGGCCTGCAGCAACTATTGCACCATAGCTAGAGAATAAGTTGAGGTGGAAAGGTCAACAGCCTAGCTTGATGGGAAAAGGAGGGAATATGTTGGGGAGGAAGAAGGATTGGGGTTGGGATATAGGATGGAATGGGGTAGCTGCAAGGGCAGAACCAAAGGAGAAGAGAAATTTCAGACAGGAGGGAGACAGAGTTATAGTCCCAGGCCCTGAGTTTAGCTCCTGACTGTGCTCCTTAAACAGTTGTGTCTGACTTTGGACAAACCCTCCTTGGACTTCAGCATCTTCATCTAAATATGAAGGATGGAGAGTAGATAGAGCATCTCTGAGATCCTTTCTAGCTCTGGCTCCTGTGATTTAATTTTGTTTTTATTTTGCTTCTTTCATGATGGGTTGTTATTTAACTTGGGGTTTGAGGGAGTGGGGGTGAAGAAATTGCTCCCGGCTCCAGCCTAAGGGGAAATTATTTTTCCCGATTTTTTCAGTGAAACACTGTTCTAAACTCTTTGGTGCCAGCGGTTTTCGAGGCTTCTGGGGCTGTCATTGGATGTTATACTGGGGGGAAAATCCCCACCCGCTCCCTGTGCTAACGGATCAAATCGTCCAGGCGTACACGCGTGAACATGGTAGGTTTCTGTTTTTTCTCTGCATCTTTATACCCGAATAAGTCAAGCATCACTTCGCTTTGGGAAAGGGAAGTTGGGTAGGCAGGCTCTCGCTTAGGCGGGCCTTCCCTTTCCAACCCAACCCAACAGAGCTGGAGCTGCAGTTTGGAAGGGCTTGAAAGCTGCTGGTGCCCGGGAATTTGGCTGCTGTCTCTGCATGGTGATATTTTGGGCTCCACACATCCTTATTAGCATGGTAATAGCTCCAAGGTCCTGATTCATTATCCAGCCCCACTCTGTAGATTGATGCAATGGAACTTAATGGGTCCATATGAGCCATTCGGGCTTGTTGAGTAAACAAGGCTCATTCTGAAAAATTGGGTAAATATGTGTTTATGCAGAAGATCATTACCCTTCCAGGCTAGCAGGTAGCTAATTTCAGTACCCAGAGCTGTTAACTTGAGAGGGGGCAGGCCCTGCATCAGATGAATCCACACTCGCTCTTTGCTTGTTTCTCTATTATGTTAAATATCTGGACAGTTTGACCAGCCAACATTGTGATTGTTGTTTGTTGTTTAGTCATTTTTCAGTCGTGTCTGACTCTTTGTGACCCCATTTGAGGTTTTCTTGGCAGACGTCCTGCAGTGGTTTGCCGTTTCTTTCTCTGGCTCATTTTTACAGATGAGGAACTGAGGCAAATAGGGTTAAGTGACTTGCCCAGGGTCACTCAGCTAGTAATGTGACACCGTAGATAGTGATTTAGAATCTGTTAGCCCATAGCTTTTTCTCTTTTCTGTTCCTTGCAGCATTAGTCATTCCCCCAATTTCTGCGTTCACACGCCCCCCACCCTAGTTGGACCTTTGCCTTCTCTTTCCTCAGCCTCCTCCATTGGGTTTCCTACCTTCAGTCTCTCCCCTCTCCAATCTGTCCTTGCAGCTGCCCAACTAACTTTGAAAGTCCAGGTGTGATGGCATCCCTTCCCTGCCTAAGTAGCTGCAGTAACCCCTGGCATTAAAAACTCTTCACAACCTGCCTACCTTACTGCATACTACTCCCCATCAAACCCTTTATATCCCAGCCAGGATCCTACTCACTATTCCTTGTGCACAGGAGGTCATCTCCCACCTCTGAGCCTTTATCTAGGCCATCTTCCATGCCTGGGTTACCCCTTGAATCCTTTTAATGTTACGCTCAGAGTCCATTTTTATTGATCCTTTCAAGTCATAAGATCATAGCTTTAGAATTTAAAAGGACCTTAGAAATCACTGATTCCAACCCCTTCATTTGACAGGTGAGGAAACTGAGGCAGACACTTACCCAGAAAGGATCAATGAGTTAGAACTAGAAATGTACTTAGGGGGCAAGAAAACTGAGGAAACTGAGCCATAGAAGTTGTGACTTGCTCCCGATTACTCAGTAATAGTCAGAGGTGGGATTTAAATCCGGATCCTTCTGACTTCAAGGCTAGTGCTTTATCTACCACAGCATCATAAGCAGTCATGACTCACATTTCTATAGAATATTTCTATTCTTTCTGTCGGTCAAGTTTAAACCCTGATCCAATGAGGTTGAGCACTTGTTCAGTTAGTACCATCCAGAGGAGAGAGACCACAACCCTGATCTCATGACTGTCGGGTCAGCTCTTCCCCCTGTAAGGCCGGTGGCAAGAGATCATGGTTATAACTGGAAGTTGCCTCAGAGGCGATCTATTCCAACTTCCTGGCTTTATAGAGGAAAGGAAATTCAAAGTGACTTGCCAAAGGCGATGGGGCAAGATTCGAACCCAGATCCTCCTTCTTCCACTCAGACCTGCCAGCTTCTTTTGTTGCCATCATGTAGGCAACACGTGCTGCTTAAAAACTTTCTATATCTTCCTCAGGACCACTTTTCTTTAGGGGACGCTGGATGGTTCACTAGTTAGAGCACTAGCCCTGGAGTCAGGAGGACCCGAGTTCAAATCTAGTCCAGACACTTAACAGGCACTAGCTGTGTGACCTTAGACAAGTCATTTAACCCCAATTTCCTTGCTAAAAAATAACAAAAAAGACTTCCTTCCTTCAAATATTGACACACATCATCCAACCCCTGTCAGGCTTAAATCCAGGGATCCATGGTTCAGTTCTTTGGTTCTCCACTGACCTGATCCTTTAATCATCATCATTTTCCTCTGTGGGTACAGATTGTCCTTGATTATTTTGGTTCTCCTGGTGCTAATGGTGTGTCATATTTGGGCAGATCTTCTTTCTTCTCTATCCCTTCTCTTCTCTCCTTCTCCCCCAGCAATCCAAGGGCTTAGAAAAATGTGAAATTAATCAACCTCCCTTGCTGATGGGGAAGCCGGCAGCCTGGACAGAGGCAGTGTCTCCCGACATTCCCTTAGAGAGTCATTGGTCCTGTGGGGGATGGAAAGAACCCTAGAGCTGAGGACACAAGGCCTGGATTTGAATCCCAGCTTGGCTGCTTCCTCACAGCATGAGTCACCTCTCTGGGCCTGATTCCCTCATCTGTCAAATGGGGATAATAATAACACTTGGCTTACACGGTTGTGGTGAGGATTAAATGAGATAATATATGGAATATATAAAGAGCTGAGCCAACTTTAAAGCACTATGTTCATGTAAGCTAAATTTTTCATTATCCCTATTATTATTGTTAGCTCATGATTGTGACATCAGAATTTATTAGCTATGTGTGACCCTCGATAAGTCACTTCTCTGGACCTCTGCTTCTTTATGTGTAAAATGGGTATAATCATACTTCTAGGATGCTAGAAGAGTATAACATAATTGCAATAAATTAAATAAAAATACATTGTATAAAATAAAATACTGTCTAGGATGGAATAAAATATTTGTAACTAGATTTAAGGCACCTCAGAGGCCATTTAATCCCTAGCTTCTTAAACTGTTGGTCACAACCCATATGGGGTCTCGTAACTGAATGTGGGTGTCATGAAATTCTGATTTATTATCAATAGATATTTAATCTGTTGACCTATTTTATATACCAGGAATCATGTAAAAATTTCTGGGCCAAAGGGGCCTACGTGGAAAAAGTTTAAGAAGCCATGATCTAATCCAATCCCTTCATTTTATAAAAGATATATTTTTACAATTTATATATTTTATTCTTCCATTTTCCTTCTTCCCACTAAAAAAAGAAAAACAAAATCCTTGTAACAAACATGAATAGTCAAGCAAAATAAATTCCCACATTGGCCATCTGTGGGGAAAAAAGAGTTTCATTCTGCATCTTGAGCCCATCACCTGTCTGCCAGAAATTGGGATGCATGCTTCATTTTCACTCTTCTAGAATCATGGGTAATCATTTCATTGATCAGAATTCTCAGGTCTGTCAAAGTCCTTTAGCTTTATAATGATGTCATTTTAGAAATAGTTTCCTGGTTCTACTCACTTCTGTCAATCTGTTCATTGTGATCTTCCCGGGCTTCTCTGAAACTCTCTCTTTAATCATTTCTTATGGACAATAGTATTCTATTACATTCTTATACCATAAGTGATTCAGCTGTTCCCTACCTGGTGGGCTCTCTCTTAGTTTCCAGTTCTTTGCCCTTTCAAAACAACAACAACAACAACAAACCCTGCTAGAAATATTTTTGTATAGATAGGTCCTTTTTCTTCTTGTTTCATCTCTTTAGGGTTTAGACATCCCTTTGGAATCTCTGGGTCAAAGGGATACATACATGCTGTCATGACTTTTGGGGCACAATTCCCAATTGCTTTGCAGTATGGCTTGAACAAAAGGGTAACTGATTTCTCAGCCCCTCTAGTATTTATCATTTTCCATTTTGTCACCTTTGGTAGCCCGATGAGTGTGAAGTGGTACTTCAGAGTTGCTTTAATTTGTCATTATTGATGATTTGAACCATTTTTTTGCACATGGCTTTTAATAGTGTGGATTTTCTTTTCATTTTGTAGGTTAAGCAAACTATAGCCTTGGAGGCAGAGGGATTTGCGCAAGGTCACACTAATAGGAAATGGCAGAGCTTTATCATTTGATTCCAGAACCAGTGTTCTAACCAGTGGACTGCATTGCCCCTGCCTTCGCCTCTGACATCTTCCCTAGATTATTCCCCTAATGCCCATAGCAGTATCATGCTGCAGAGCAGAAAACACTAACTCTTGAACCACAAGAATTGGGTTCAATTTTAACTCTTTCTATTCATGTGACCTTAGGTAAGTCATTTTTCCTTCTGGGACCTCACTGTTCCCTTTTCTATCAGATTGGACCAGATGCTTTTGCAGTGTCTTGCCACTGTTATTTCTATGATCTATCTATAGCTATATATCAATCTATGATCTATAATGTTATCTCATATCTCAGGACTACAGTTTTCTCATCCCTAACATGACAGGATTGATATTGTTGGTCTCTAGTAACTGTAAATCACCTTATTTCCCTGGACCTCAGTTTCCCCATCTGTAAAATGCAGGAGTTGAACTAGTTGTTTTCTGAGAACTCTTTCAGTCTTAAATCTATGATTGTTTGACCTTTTGGACTTCCAGTCTCCTCACCTGTAAAATTTGGGGTTTAGATTGGATGTTTCCCAAGGTTCTCCTCCAGACCAAGGGTCCTGTGCACTTATAAACACCCTTAGGTGCGTGCTCACACCTTTTGCCTTTTATCCTTTGCTTTCCATCTCCGGTCCATCTTCTTTCCTCTGCCTCCAGGACAGTGTCTTTCAGGCAAACGGGTTCTAAACCCCAGGCTAGGCTGCGTGTCCCTCATGGCACGGTGCCCCTGCTGCACCCAGCACAATTCTTTCCTCCCTTTTTTTCTCGGTGCTTCAACAGCTCTGTCAGAGGGTGGGGTATTCTTGCTTATGCAGTTTATATCAACATTGCTTTCCCTGATTTGGCCTAAATTGCTTCTTGGCCTTTTTTTTTTGGGAGGGAGTATGGAGGGGCAGGGTATGTACCATGGGGTAAATTTGTACACACAGATACCCGATATGTCCCCTCCAAAATAACTCTGACAATATGGTGGAAAAAGACTTCCCACAGATTATGGGTGCATGTGCGTATGTGGGCGTGTATATACATATATATTATATATAAATTGTTATATGCATGTGGATATATATATACACACACATACACACATATATATGAGTCTGCGAAAGATTGCCTGATTTTCCCTGTTTTAAAGAAACCTGCCAGGCAGCGCAGTAACGCTATTTGAGACATCACACCATGCGATTGTTGGCCCATACGGAACAGTCAGTCTTTTCTGAAAAGCCATCCGCAGAAGGTTCCTGATCGCTCATTTCACCATATTTCTGGGGTATGATAGAGGGCTGCCATTTCCTGAAGCTTGGAAATAAATGAAAGGTTTCTTGGAACCAAATGGCCAAGTAGTGCACTGGAAAGAGCTGTGGGTTTAAAGTCAAAGATTACATTTGAGTCCCTGTCATCGATTGCTGGGTATGGGAGACGCTGGCAAAGAACCTCTCAGTACGGAGTGCCTGTGTCAAAGAAGGCACTGTGCGTTATGAGTGGAGCAGAATTGCCCTAATTTAAAAGAAATATGAAATGCACTCCCAACGTTCATGTAGGCTGTTTGTGCCCAGACTGTGGTAGAACCTTCAGAGCTCCTATTGCTTCGATCAGCCACAGTTGGACACACTATACTTGACTCCAACATAGTGAGATCATTTTTGTCCTCTTCAGGAATGAAGGACTTTTGATCTGATTTTTCTTGTGCAGCATGATAATTGTGGAAATATGTATGAAAGAATTGCACGTGTTTAACATGTATTGGGTTACTTGATGTCTAGGGGAGGGAGAAAAAACTTTGGAACACAAAGGTTTTACAAGGTTGAATGTTGAAAACTATCTTTGCATGTATTTTGAAAATAAAAAGCAAAAAAAATGTGATTTAAGATTGGTTAAGGAGTAAATATTAAACTTTACCTGTGCATATCAATGTTGGATCGTTCTTCATATATATATATATATATATATATATATATATATATATATATATATATATCCATGAAACTGAGTTGTGACATTAAACAAAGCAAAAAAAAAAAAAAAAAAAAAGGACAGCCAAACCATCAAAGAACCTGTGTGATCTTGGTCATGTCACTTGACTTCTTTGAAATTAAGGGTTAGATCTATGATTTTGTCATCCATTCATGCTTGCTTCTCCTTCCTAAGGGTTTATCCATGTCTTTCGTTACCCAGTCCCCTAGAGATTTTTCTCTTGGTCTTTTGTCTTTATCAGCAGTCCTTCCCAGTATTCCCCCTTTCATAATATCATTGATTTTGAGCTGCTCAACCTCTTCACTTCACAGATTAAGAAACTGAGACCAAAAGAGATGAGAGTAAGGGGAAGCCAGGCCTGAAGTCAGGAGGACCCAAGTTCAAATCTGGTCTCAGACGCTTAACACTTCCTGGCTGTGTGACCCTGGGCAAGTTGCTTAACCCCAATTGCCTCAACAACAACCAAAAAAAAAAAAAAAAAAAAAAAAAAAAGAAAGAAAGAAAGAAAAAAAGAGATGAGAGTATATCAGAGATCATAAGATCCAACCCTCTTATTTTCTAGATAAAGAGACTGAGCACTTGTCCAGAATCATACAACTAGAATGTACTTAAGGCAGCCTTCTAAACCTAGATCCTCTGTCCATTGTCCATCGGTCAGGGGTGGGCTTGATCCCTTTTCTAGCTCACATGGCCTCCTAGAATCACAGAAGGAGTATTCCCTTGGCCAGAGTCCCGACAACGAGATAGCTCACCTCTCTCCCTGCTGGGGAGGGCTGTCGTCTGGGCTAAAAGCCTCTCCTGATTTTACAGGAAAAGGTAGATGAACTTGGGTTCCTTTGTGGATAGGCAGGGGACTCTGGGCGCTGGGAGTCAACTGCATTGATTTCTGTCTTGTTTTCTTGGAAGTCAGGATGGAAAATATTTAAGCCGTGTAAACATGAGCCCTTTATCTGTTGTATGAGAGAAGGAGCAGCTGAGCCCAGAGCCCCCAAACATATCTGCAGTGCCTACCTTTCTGTCTCTGGGCAAGCTCGAGCAAGCTTCGCCCTTCCTCAGACCCAGCACATCTGCATTGCCTTCTGTGGCCCTTGGAGGTGGGAAGTGAGTGACCATTCCAAGGCACGTGGCTCTTTCTAACGACCACGCCCCTCTGCTCAGTGTTAGTGTGAATTTTAAATTGGCAGATCCCCAAGTAAACTTTGTAAAGAGCTGTTCCTCCTGGGTGAGCATTTCTGAAATGCCTCCTGCTCCCAGTGGACTCCTTGTCCAGTGCTAAGACCTTTCCTTTGGGGGTGATTTCCAGTTTTTCCTGTATATATCTGATATTAACTTGTTTCCATATGGTTTCCCACATTAGACTGTGAGCTCTCTGAAAGCACGAACTGTTTTCTTTTCTTAGTAGTCCATTGACTGTTGACTGATTTGTTGAAATGATGCTTCTGCTATCAGTATTAAATAATCACGTGTCCTTCTCTGACACTTTCTGTTCTTTCTCTCTGTGTCTCTATGTCTCTTGTCTCTGTCCTTCTTTCTCCTCTCTTTGTGTCTCTCTTCTCTCTGTTTTTCTCCCTCCTCCTTCTCCTCCTTCTCTCCCTTCTCCTTCTCCTCCTTCTCCTTCTTCTTCCCCTTATCCTCCTCCTCCTCGTCGTCCTCCTCCTCCTCCTCATCCTCCTCCTCCTCCTGTTCCTCATCCTCGTCTTCCTCTTCCTCCTTCTTCTTCTTTCTTCTTCTCCTTCTCCTCCTCTTCCTCCCCCTCTCCTTCCTCCTCCTCCTCCTCCTCCTCCTTTTTCTTCTCCCCCCTTCTCCTTCTCCTCCTTCTCCTTCTCCTCTTCCTCCTCTTCTCCCTCCTTTTCCTCCTCCTCCTCCTCCTTTTTCTCCTCCTCCTTCTCTTCCTCCTCTCTTCCACCTCCTTTTTTTCTGTCTCTCTCAGTCACGCACACAGTCACACACACACATACTTCTCACTATCTTCTTCTCCCTTTCCTTTCTCCCTTCTCTCTCCCCTCCCCCACCTCTGTCTCTGGTCTGCTCTGGTCCCCAGCCCTACCCAGCTGTCTCCCCTCTAGCACACCGGACAGAGGAAGTCTGGGAGATTGTCTCTTTGGAGAGCTCCACTGTGAAATTACAGAGCAGACAGGATCAATATGATCAGGTCTGAGGGCCTTGGGGGATTATTTTGCTTTGAGGAGAGGTCAGAGGGGCTTTAGCCTTATAAATATATTATTATTTAAGGGAAGATTCATTGTCATCTTTAAGGGTTTGCTCTGTGGCATCAGCCTTTCCACGTCGTGCCGTGGGGCTCCATTCTCCAGCTAGGGGGATCAGAGCAGCCAAGCCGCTGGATGCTGCCGGCGGCCCAAGCATTTTCATTAAGTGGCAGGTTAGAAGGATGTGGTTGTTGGGAGCTTTGGCACAGCAGTCAGGTATGATTAGGGAAACCCTTTAGTTGAGAGGCTTTCCAGCCGCCTCAGTGCAGAGGCAGATTTCGGCTGGAGATAAAGCCCAACGTCCTCACGGTTGGAGCTGAGCTGGCCATGAGCAGAACAGACCATCTTGGGAGGTGGAGAACTCCCCACCCATGGAGGTCTTCCGTTAGAAGGAATATCTTAGATCTAGAGCCAGAAGAGATCTTAGAAGCCATCCAGTCTAAACAGCCTCCTCCCCGTCTCACCCCTCAGTATTATGTGAGCTTCTAGAGGCCAGGAACTCTCTTGTTTTTCTCATCGTATTTCCAGAGCTTAATACAAGTGGCTGCTTAAGAAATACTCATTGATTAAGTGATTGATTTTATAGATGAGGAAACTGAGACCCAGTTCCATCTAAGTGACTTGTCCAAAGTCACCCAGGTCATAAGAGGCAGTGTCAGGATTTGAAGGCAGTGCCTCTTGCACCCAGTTCTGTAGACCTGGAGACAGCTAGGTGGTATAGTGGATAGAATACAGAGCCTGGAGTCAGGAAAACCTGAATTCAAATCTGGCCTCAGACACTTATTAGCTGTGTGGTCTTGTTTTTGTTTGCCTCAGTTTCCTCATCTGTAAAGTGAAGATAATAGTAGCACTTATCTCCTAAGGCAGTGGTCCTCAAACTTTTTAAATAGGGGCCAGTTCACTGTCCCTCAGACTGTTGGAAGCCCAGACTACAGTAAAAACAACAGCTCACACTCTGTCTCTGCCCCTCAGCCCATTTGCTATAACTTGGCGGGACCCAGGCTGCATTTGGCCCGCAGGCTGTAGTTTGAGAACCCCTGCCCTAGTGTTATTATGAGCATCAGATGAGATAATAATTGTAAAGCACTTGGGCCAGTGCCTGGCATATAATAGATTCTATATAAATATTGGCTGTTATTATTATTATGGCTATTACTTATTTTCTGTTTGCCTCAGTTTCCTCATCTGTAAAATGGAGATATAAATAGCATCTGTCTCCCAGGGCTGTTAAGAACCGAGTTTAATAATGAATATAAAACACAGTGTCTGGTACACAGTAGGCTCTATACAAATAATGGCTCTCATTAGCTATTATTATGATTTTCTTGACACTTACTGGTCTGGGATATCATGTCATAGAGGGGATTGTTTAAGAGGGCTTAGGAAATCCCTTTCAGTTCTAAGAACTTCTGATTCTGTAATTATAGATCTCAAGCTGGGAGAGGCCATCTAGTTAAACCCCTTCATTTTATATTTGGGTAAACTGAGACCCAGAAAAGTGAGGTCCTTGTTCAAGTCACATAGTTGTGAGTAAACTGTTCACCTTTTTAAAAAATTTTATTTAGCATTTTATTTTCCCCCAGATATATGTAAAAACAATTTTTAATAGTCATTTTTAAAACTTTGAGTTCCAAATTATTTCCTTTCTTTCTTTTCCAACCCCCCCATTGATAAGGCAAATAATTTGATACAAGTTATACATGTGTAGTCATGTCAAACATTTCCATAATAATCATATTGTGAAAGAAAACATAGACCAAAAAAAACTTCAAGAAAAATAAAATTTAAAAAGTAAGCTTCAATCTGTATTCAGACTCCATCAGCCCTTTCTCTGGGTATGGAGAGCATTTTTCATCATAAGCCCTTCAGAGCTGTCTTAGATCATTATATTGCTGAAAATAGCCAAGTCCCTCACAGCTGATCATCTTACAATATTGTGTTACTCTGTATGCCGTACATTTCATTTTGCATCAGCTCATGAAAGTCTTTCCAGGTTTTTCTGAAAGCACCTTGCTCATCATTACTTTCCTGTTCATCTTTCACACAGGTAAAGTCCTTGGCTCCTTAAGTTGACATACAGGGGCTGTTGAGGCACAGGCTGTCTCGGTTGCTTGTCTATGACCCCCTAGACTACTGGAATCCAGCTCTAGGATGCTCGGCTAACATAGTACAACAGTTACAGAACCACAGACCCATTTTCAGACAACTTCAAATGCTTCAAAAATTGTTAATGCTCCAGTCCCCCTCCCCTGGCGATGATGCAGTATTTTCTCCCCTTCCTAAAGTAGGAAGGCTGAGGTTGAGCACGGCCCCACGAGCTTGGCTAACAGGGGATTGATGCATGGGCTTTATTGTGTTGATTGAAGCGTGACCTGTTAGCTGGCAGCCGCTGGGGAGACTCCAGTCTTGGCATGTGTTTGGATTCAGACAGACATTTGGCCTGTCTGAGGGCTTATGGGTTCCAGCCAAGGTAGACAAAATCTATAGACTTCAGGACACTGGAGCTAGTTTCGTGGACAGAGTGCTCAACGCGGAGCCAGGCAGTTTAAATCCCACTTAACGATGGGCGACTCCATTGATCCTTAATCTCCTCATTTAGAGAATGAAAGGGTTCAACTGGATGGCCCCAAAGATCCCTTCTCTGTACCTGTTTCCTGTGACCCTAGACAAATCACTTCGTTGCCCTACTTGCCTCAGTCTTCTCATCCGTAAAACGGGGAGAACGATACCCAGTCTCTTTCATTGGGTTGTTGTGAGAATCAAATGGGACAATGGCTGCAAAGATATCTGCAACCCTAAAAGTGCTATAGAAATGCCAGCTGTTGTGATGGTGATGATAATTGTGATGAGGAAACAAGAATCTGCTGTTCCCCAGCAGCAGGATGGTGACTATTGAGGTTGTTATTGTTATTGTCATTATGCAAAGAGAAGGCGGATGGAGGAATGATGAGGTGCTTTTCAGCGGTCTAGTTAGTCTGGGATGCAAATTATGTGAATTGGGGAGAATATGAAATAAAAGAGAAAGAGTATGTTGGAAGCTGATGGTGGAAGACCTTAAAAACTGAAGTCAGAAGTTTGTATTTCATTCTAATGGCAATGGGGAGACGGGAAGGATATTGATAGGGTCAGATCCGTGCCGTAGGATTTCAATCTGGCAGTTTTAGCAAAGGGAGAAACCAGAGGCGGGAGATCCACTGGCAGGCTGTCCCAGGAAGGAGTCCAGTAGTGAGAAGGGCTTGGTGAGACATACTTGGGGCGTGGAATCACTAAAACTTGGGAAATGATTGTCTTTGAGAGAGAAAAAAGAAAAGGATGCTTCTAGAATGGTTTTCATGAAAACAGGAAGGTCATGTGAATCATATTTGAAATTTCTGGGTGACCTTCCTTTTCTTCTAAGGTCTCAACACTTTAGAGACTTGTCTTTTCTCCCATTACATATGTTGTTGTTATTGAGTCACAACCAACGCTTTGTTACTCCCGATATGAGATTTTCTCAGCAAAGATACTGGAATAATTTGCCTTTTTTTTTTTCCAGCCCAATTTCCAGATGAGGAAATTGAGGCAAAATTAAGCGACTTCTTCATGACCCTATTTGAGGTTTTGGCAAAAGTGCTGGAATGGTTTATACTTCTTTCCTAGACTATTTTACACGTGAGGAAACCAAGAGTTAAGTGACTTACCCAGGGTCACACAGCTAGGGCATATCTGAGGCTTATTTGAACTTAGGAAGGGACTTCTGTTCCTCCCTTATATATAAGGAATAGCATTAGCTATATATAACTTGTCAAATTTTGTCATGCCTCCCCTTCCAACATAGATCCTATCCTTCCCATCTCTCCTCTGATACTGCCCCCAGTTCAGTTCAAGCTCCCCTTCACCTTTCACATGGATCATCATATTTGGTTCCTTTGCTTTAGGTCTTTCCCCACTAATATCCATTCTCTATTGAGCTGCCAACAATGCTTTTTTTGTTTTGTTTTGTTTTTTTAAGTTGTAGGTTAACTATGTTACTTTTCCTACTCAGTAAACTCCCTATTACCTCCCAGATAAAATAGAAAATGATCATTTTATCCTTCAAAGCCCTTCATATTCTCCTTCCCACCTTTCTGGCCTTCTCCCTTTTTAGTTTTTACTTTCTATATTACCTTACTCCCCTCCTCACACTATATGATCTAGCTCCAGGAGTCTGCCCTTCTTCAAACACGAGACTCGGCTTACCTGCCACCTTCTGCTGAAGGCCTCAGTTCCTTTTGCTGCCAGTGGCTGGCCCCTTTTGTGTATAGCTAGCATTTCACATGGTGTCTCTCCTACTAGACTGGGCTCCTTGAGGGTAGAGAGTGTATTTTTTCCTTTCTTTGTATCCCTAATCATAGCCCAGGAGCTGCACCAAGTAGGGGAAGAAAAAAAACCAAGTCTTTATTAAGCACCTGATATATGTCAAATGCTGGGCTAAGTGCTTTACAGATATCATATATGATCCTTACAATGTCCCTAAGAGGTAGATCTATTATTATTATCTCAATTTTACAGTTAAGGAAACTGAGGCAGACAAAGGATGACTTGCTCAGGATCATCTAGTTGAGGTTGGATTTGAACTCCAACCACTCGCCATCAGAAGACACATGAACATGGGCCTTCAGAGCAGGCCCATGAATTGCAGACATAACTTTGACTGGCCTTAAATCAGCTGAACC
>NC_133617.1:30525130-30647630 GCF_048593235.1 Sminthopsis crassicaudata | reverse complement strand
CCTGAGCTTGAGAAATCACTGGGGGACTGTCCATGTGCGTGTTCTTGGGCAAGTCATTGATTCTCGTCGGTAAACTGAGGCAGGCGGCCTTGATGGCCACTGAGGTCCCTTCCGTCTCTGGAGTTGTGTTCTTACTTCTGATCTCGGACAAATCATCTAATCCCTGGGTCGTCTCCTTTGTGAAATGAGAACATTGACCTACAGGGCTTCTGTGAGGCTTCTTCCAGCTCTGAAGCTGTGGTCTAAGAATGAGGAGTTTGTGTGTCTGGTGTACGAGGTACTACACTCGGGACAGATTGCCCAAAGGCAGCCGCAGTTGAGGGTGGGAGAGAGGAAATGGGGGCTCCAGGATACGCAAGAGAGCAGAGGAAGGAATGTATGTGAGTGAGGGGAGCAGGGGACGGTAAAGGAAGGACACATCTCAATTCATTCCTGCTAGGATCTTGTTTTAATGAATGATTCTTGCGACTTGTCTCAGTGGAAGGAAAACCGCCCAGAGTGAGAGCTATTCTAAGGTGGGGTAGCCTATCTTGGGCTCTCTCCTTTAACAAATGAGGAAACTGAGGTCATAGACGTGAGGTAGTTCACCTGCTAAGTAAGCAGCAGAGGAAGATTAGAACCCAGTCCCTTTCTCCCTACACATAGCCCTATGTTCTTCCCATTGCAGCAAGCAAAGGCATTCATTAATAGCAAGCTGCTCCATTATCTTTCCCAAGAAAACCCCAAATGGGGTCACAGAGAATTGGATGTGACCGAAAACAACAGAACATAAGTCACACCAGAGATAGGGTAGAGAAGATTCTCGTTCGGGTACAGGTTGGACTCAGATGGCCTCCAAGGTCTCTCCCAGATCTGAGATGCTGTGATTCTGCGAACTAGGCGCAAAGTGCTGTTATTTCTGTGCTGCTGACGGACTCCAAATTATGTCTCTCCATCTAAATTTGGCACCCTGGGTAACAGTCCTGGTTGCCCTGCCCTAGTTACAAGTCAAGCACATCCTATTTAATCTTTCTCAATCATGGAGGTTTTCAAGGAAGCCACCCTATCAATTCTCCCTCGGACACTCCTTAAACATCGGTTCATTTCTCTGTATTTCTACTGATACCATTCTAGGATAGGTCCTCATTATCATCCAGGAGGATCATTAAAAGAATAATCTCCTAACTATTCTGTCCCTCTCTCCATTCCTCCTTCCACTTCATCCTTTATACTTATTCATTGATGGAACAATCTTTCTTCTTTTGGATTTAGCTCTATGGCTCATCTTAGAAATGGTTCCCTGTAGCCTACTGTGAAGTCAGTGGTCCTTAAGTTAAGAATCCCAACTCTAGAAGAATGGAGTAGAAGCACATTGCAAAGGATTTTAGGTGACAAGCAGAATGCCTCTTGACCCAAGAAGCAATAGGGAGCCACTAAAACTTCTTGAGCTGGGGAGTAGAATGGTCATGATTAGGATGATCAACTTGGTAGCTGTTTTGGTGTGGTGGATGGAGCATTAGATTAGGAGGCAGGATCCTGGATTCCAGTTTAAATCCGTTCCAATGAGTACTTATTCTGCATGTCCAGTGTGCTTTTGTTGTTCACTTGTGTCCGACTCTCTGTGACTTTATTTGAGGTTTTCTTGATACTAGAGTGGTTTAAAATGTCCTTCTCCAGCTCATTTTACCTATGAGGAAACTGAGGCAAGCAGGATCAAATGACTTTTCCAGGGTCACACAGTTACTAAGTATTTGAGGCTGATGTAAACTCAAAAAGATGAGTCTTTCTGACTCCAGACCTGGTAGTTTATCCTTATGTGCTAGATGCTAATAATAGTTAACATTCTTATAATGTGGTAATATTTGCAAAGAACTTTATAAACAGGACTTTATTTGATCTTTATAATATTATGGTGAAGTAGGAACTCCAGGTATAATTTTCATCTCTGTTTTACAGATAAGGAAACTGAGGCTCTTGACAATTGTATGATTTAGCATCAGAAATGAAAATCAAAAACTCTGTTCTTTGCTGGCCCCAATTCCATTATTCTTTTCATTAGAACATATTGCCTCTAGGTATAGTCTATTCCATCTCCCTGGGCCTTAGTTTCCCTATCTGTAAAATAAAGGAACTGAACACAATGATCTCAGCATCCTGTGTTGTTCAGACCCTCTGCTCCTTCATTCTAGGATTCTCTTTGCTGTTTTCTTCCCAGCTTCATTTCAAAAACAAGAGGCTTTGTGGACAGGAATCTGTAGAGTGGCAAGCTTTGTGGACTCAGAATTGCCAAGTGATGAGGGCCAAGATGAGGGCAACATACATGCCTAACAACACCGCCCTGTCCCCCATTTGGAGCCCTCTGTCTCCATAGCCTTAGAGATCTTCTGGTGAGCTGTTGACTTCTCTTTACCAAGGACAAAAACAGCTGGGCAAGTCTTGGGAGTTCTGGGTAAGGGAGAAGAGAATCAGTTTCCCATTTTAGGGAAGTCCCTTTCTTTCCCTCTACTCCATAAACTGCTTCAGATGACAAAGCATTCATCTCAAAAAGACTACGTAGGCCACCTTTTATCAATCGTTTCCCAAACATTTGGACAGTATGTTTTCCTTTTTTCCTTTTCCTTCCTTCCATCCTTCTTTTTCCTTTCTTCCTTTTCTTCCCTCCTTCTCTCCCTCTCTCTTCATTCCTTCTTTCCTTCCTCCCTCCCTTTCCTTTTTTGACAAGGCATTCAGGGTTAAGTGACTTGCCCAGAGTCACACAGCTAACAAGTGACCGAGGTCAGATTTGAACTCTTGTTCTCCTGACTACTCTATCCACTGTACTACCTATCTGCCTCAGGACTGTATATTATTACAAAGGCATCAGATATTCCCAGGAGCACTCTCTGTTAGCCAGTGAAGAAGCAGATGAATTACCAGCACCTTTAATCCATTCTCAGCTGTTTGCTGGAGCCTTGAGACTGTTAGGTCTCAGTAACAATAGGGGGCTAATTATCTTTTGAAATACATGGTCCTTAAAGGAATAACTAAATGACATAAGTATTAGAGTTTGGTTTACATTGTTAAGAACAAACCCAGTTTTGTGTGTAGGGAATAAACTAAAGGACTGTAAAATTTAACATGAAAGGAGCTGAATTCAAATCCCCACCTTTGCCATTTACCACCTCTCTGATTTTGGGTATTTCTATGGGCCTCAGTTTCTGCATCTGTAAAAAAAAAAAAAAGGATTAGATTAGAACAGGTGTTCTTAATCTTTTAAATTGGTATGGACCTCATTGGCAGTCTGATGTATGGAGGGTATAAGCATTTATAAAGTGCTTACTAGGTTCCAGATTCTGGAATTATAAATATAAATAGAAAGAAAGACAATGCCTTCTAATGGACTTAAATGTATTTTTTTAAATTAATGTTTTGAAAATAATAAATTAACATATCTATAATTGCCTAAGAAAGCAATTACATTAAAATATAGGTGTGTGTGTGTGTGTGTGTGTGTGTGTGTGTGTGTGTGTGTGTGTATGAATGTAAATAGTTATAAAGTTATAGATAAATGGGGAGGCTGGGAGGCTATATTGAGGCTACTAGAGAAGTATGCTTCCTGAATTCTCTTTCAGCTCCAGAACCAGGAACTTATAAATTTGATTCGATTCAGTAAACATTTATTAAGTGTCTGTCATGTGAGAGGCACAGGCTGTAGATACCAAACTAAAAACCAAACAGCTCCTGCCTTTGAAAAACTTTCATTTTACTGAGGACGTATAAAATATGTCCAACTCTTCACTGACCCCATATGGGGTTTTTGTGACAGAGATACTAGAATGATTTGCCATTTCCTTCTGCAGTTCATATTACACACAAAGAAATTGAGGCAAATAGGGCTGGGTGACTTACCCAGGATTATTGAGTTAGTGTCTAGAGTTGGATTTGAATATGGGTCTTCCTGACTCCAAATCTGGCACTTTCTTCATTTCTCTACATATGAACCCAAGTAAATACAAAATTCATACAGTGATTTTGGGAGAAAGCAGTAAGACTGGGGAGTAGGAAGATCAAGAAAGCAATATGTAGAAGGTTCTTTGTACATCTGACTTAAAAAGGAACCTCAGTATGCCTTGAGATAGCCATGAGGAAAGAAAATCATTGCAGACATTCAGCACTATCTGCACAAAGGCATGCAGGTGGGAATATAACATGGGAAATATCATATACCTGGAAACAACTATCAAACCATTTTAACTACCATATAGTGTGTAAAGGAGTGGGTGGGAGCCAGATTATGAAAGGCTTTAAACAGCAGGCTGAAGATTTTGAATTTTTTCAAAGCAATAGGGAACCATTGAAAGTACTTGAGTCAGGAAGTAATGTGGTCCAATCTCTTTTTTTTTAGGAATATTAGCTCATTTTGACAGTTGGTTGGAGGGTAGATTGGAGTCTTAACCATCTCTACTAAAAAATCCAGAATCTGACACTTGACAAAAATGAAAAAAGAGAGGAAGATGAAAGGAAACAAATTATAATAATTTTTTATGGTGAGGTGCATGTGTTGGGGAAATTGTAGGGGAAGGAAGGAGAAAAAAGTTTTTTTTTTAATCTTTTATTTTTTTTTTAAATCTAAATTTCTTTAAAAAATTTAATTTTTAAAAAAAATGACAAAACATTTTAAATTTGCTTGCCCAGGTTTAATAAAATCTTTGGAGGGAAAAAAGCCCATCTTGCAAACAGCAGCAGGATCTCCACTGAGGTTATCACAGAATGAAGCTCTCTGAAAACTCATCGGTCAGTAGGCATGACGGCCATTGAGAAAGCCGAGAGCTTGCTCTGTGTGGCGGCTTGGATCTGCTCCCGTGTTTGCCGTCAGCAGCCAGGATTTCCGTTTTTGAACTGTTGCCTTTTGGCCACTCACAGAAGAGCTGGAAACCCCCCAATCTAGTAACTGAGCAGGAGTCCCCTGACAAGTAGCCTTACTTGCAGATCTCCCATGGGGGGGGACCCATCTCCCCTCTAATTTCTTTGCAATATCTTCCATCAGGCCTCCCTGTTGTACTTTCTACTCATTAATTTTTCTTTCTGAACTGAGTGAAGTGGGTATATTCTTTAGGGAGGTCTGGTTTGTTCAAAACATCTTCAAGATGAGGAAACTGAGGCTGGGATAAGTTTCCAAAGTGGCTTACAGATGGTATTCAGCTCTTCACAACAACCCTGTAAGGTTAATACTACACTTACAGATGAGGAAACTGAGGCTGTTCATATACCTTATTCGACTCTTCACAACAATCCTGTGAAGTTATACTAATATCACCTTCACTTTACATGAAGAAACTGAGGCTGAGAGGCCTTACCCTTGACTCACAGCTAGTAAATATCTGAAGCAGATTTGAACTCAGTACTTCCTAACTGCACTTCCAGCGCTCTATCCATTTATTTCTGTATCTAGCTTCCTCAAGATGGTTAAAACGCCCCAGATGAACTGCTAGATGGGATGAGCAGATCGCATCTCTCTCTTAGGGTTGTTTTGAGGATTTGATGAGATAATATGTGTAAAAAGCACTTTGCAAACCTGAAAGCTTTATTATTATTCCCTCAGAATGGGTCCCTGAGGTACACCAACTGCAAATGACAACCTGTAGATATTTTCAGAACAAGACTTTATTTTTCTCATTTTTTTTCTTAGAGAAAAGATCTTTATTTTCTCCTTTAAAAAAAAGAAAAAAGAAAAAAAGCTCACCCCCCCCCCCATTCTGTGTTCACTCCAGGGACAGGCCATTGACTATTACAGAAATAGTAACTAACAAACTACCCTACCTGGGGATAAGTGGCCCAGTTTAATCAGAGCATTCAAATATTTGGATGCTTACACTTTATATTTTTGTTAACTTGATTATGTAGCATTTGAAATACCTGTGAATGCTTTAAAGAAGCCCGGTGATGAATTATTTGCAATTTCACAGGAAACTTCTATTTTAAAAACAAAATAATATGAAAGTTGCTGGGAAGGTTTTTTCGGCAGCAACTACACTGTATAATGAAACAGCTTGAGAGTTTGCCACATGCAAGATGAGCTGGCAGACGGGGTGGCTGTCAATCATCGCTTCCCCATCCCCCTGCTCTCTCCTGGAGATCTGGCCTCCTGGGCAGATTGGGAGGGTGATGGGGAATCTTAAAGCCCAAATGGGGGAAAGAGCATTTATTTCTGGGAAGGAAGACCTGGGTTTGGCTCGATGCCCAGGAAGGCACCATGAGTAACTAATTGAAGGAACTCTTGCCTTCTCGGGGTTGGAGGCCCCAAATGTGATGAAAAGTGGGAAGTTTCCCCATTTAGGCTTGGAGCGTGGGACATACTTGCTAAAGGCAAAGTATTAGGGAGGTTCCCCTCTTAGCGGGAGAGAGACAAGGCAGAATTTCCTCTCAGCCTTGGACACCGCTCCCCTCTCTGAGGGCAACAAGGCATATATTCTTGTCAGGAAGATCTGGCTTCGAATCTTGCATGTGACACTTAGCAGCTGTGTGACCTTAGTCTCCCCTAGTTTAAAACTTTGCTAAGAAAGTTTTAAGAAGACTCTGGGTTCACTCTCTCAGAGCAAGATTGTCAGTATTACCCCTTGGAGTTCTAGGGGTACTCTTGAGGGGTCAAGGGTATTTTTCTAATGCTTTCAGCTCCAGTTCCCATTCTGGTATCCATGTCCCCCATCATCTCCTCCTCCCCCCAATCATTTGTCAATTCTAATGTCAATTCCTCTTTCCCATTCCCTAGTTGTTGCAATTGTCTCCTAACTGGTCTCCTGCCTTCCAGGCTTTTCTTTTTCCAGAGGTCCTAAACTGCTTCCCAATTCATCTTCCTAAAGTTCACCCCTAATTGCATCATTTCCCCACTCAAGCTTGGGTTGTTGTTCTCCTATCCTGCAGTTAATTGCATGCCATGCTTAATGTGTTCCACCCCCCAAACCTGGGGAGACAATGTAGCACAGTGGAAAAAGTCATGGATTGAGAATTAAAGGAAGTGGGTTCCAATCCTGCTTTTTATCACTTAGTAGCTCCGAGATGAGCATATTTTCAACTGCCTGGTCTCAGTTTCTTCATCTGTAATGTGACTTTTGGGGGTAAGGGGGAGGTTTGATTCAAAGGTCTCCAAAGTCTCCCCCTCCTCTAAAAACTCTGAGCCTCTGTCTTCTACTTGTACCCATTGGACTAGTCATCATTTCCTCTGATATACTTTGCTTTTTCTCCCTCTGAAGAACCCCTTCTAGCTCTAAATCCACGATTAGAAGAAATATTACCTATCCTACAAGGCCGCTTGCACTTCCACTTCCTTTTCGAAGCCATTACCAAATTTCTACCACCAGAAGTGCTTTATCCCACCTCCCATAGTATCATACTTCTGTTCATTATGTTCTATTTTTTAATGGTTATTTGTAGTGCACTTTTCTTCCCTATTTGACTGTAAGCTTCCTGAGAGGAGGGAGCCTGATTTAGTCATCTCTGTATTCCCTCATGGGGCCTACCACAGCATCACCTACATCATAGGTCCTCAGGAACTGCCTTTTCAATAAAATCCAAACGATTGAACATTTCATAAGAGCCTAAAATGGATGTGCTAGATACCGAGGATGTGAAGAAACAAAGTAATCCCTGCCCTTAAGAGGGTTGTTTTCTATTAGAGGAGGTTACCAAAGATCAGTTATAACAATGTATTGTAAGCCAACACAAAGTAATACAAAGTTATATTAGCCAGGAGGGAGCAACAGCAGCTTCTCAGATCAGCCAAGGCCTCCCATAGGGATCGACCTCTGGGTTTAGTTGGGAAGATCCTATAAGCCAGAGGAACGGGTGCAGTCCAGGCTCAGAGGGGCACCTGTGCAGAGCAGGGGAGGCAGGAGCCATACCAAAGAACAGTAGTGAACAGAACAGGTCTGACTGGAATTTAATTACTTGTGCTAATGTCTTCTCGAGCCTTTGCACAAGCCTCTGCTGCCAACCCCCATCAGGGAAGGTCTGGAGAATCAACAGAAAGGAAACCAGAATCAGGTTTAAAGTTTGAGGTGGAAGGAGATTGTTTTGGCTGGTGCTTCAAGTTTCTCTCTTCCTCTCTTCCCTTTGCTCCCCTCCTCCTCCTCTTCTTCCTTTGCTCCCCTCCTCCTCCTCTTCTTCCTTTCCTCCTCCTCCTTCTCCTCCTCTTCCTCCTCTTCCTCCTCTTCCTCCTCTTCCTCCTCCTTCTCCTGCTCCTCCTCCTCCTCTTCCTCCTCCTTCTCCTGCTCCTCCTCCTCCTCCTCTTCCTTTTTTCCTCCTCCTCCTTTTTTTCTTCTCCTCTTCCTTGTCTCTCTCCCTCTCTCTCTATCTCTCTGTCTCTCTCTGTCTCTCTCTGTCTCTCCCTGCCTCCTTCTCTCTCTTACTCTCTGTCTCTGTTTCTGTGTGTGTCTGTCTGTCTCTCTCTCTCTGTGACTGTCTCTCTCTCCACCCCTCCCTCCTTCCCTTCATCTCTTCTTTTCTCCCTTTCCTCTGTCTCCCTCTCTCTTATTTTCTTCTTTCTATCATCTCTCCCTGGACATCCTGGGAGTTGAACAAATGGAAGGAGAGTGCCAAAGGACTCCTGTTCCTCGGAACACTGAAAACACTGGACATGATTATTCATTTACTAGCAGAGGCTATTTTCCATGTGGTGGGGTTTTGAGCCGGGGAAGGTTACATTCTCCTCCCAAGTAATAACTCAAAGAACCTTGCTGGAGACGTGTTTAAAGGCGTGATGGAGAGACTGGCTAGAGCTGGGCATGGAGAAAACCCGGGCAGTGAACAATAGAGTTCCCCAGCATTATTACAGTAACATAAGCCCAAGGGTTCTTTTAGCTAACCTGGAAGTAACACTGCCGGAAATAGGCTGCTCACTAATAGCCACGGTAATAGCTTATGGGCTCTTGCTCCTGTCAGCAGGAACGGACAATATATCAGGGTCTGTTGAAAACATTAGCAACATCAGAAGGTTAAATATTCATATTATATCATCCCTGGCATTTTTATTGTCATGAGAGCAATGGATGTCAGAAGTTCATGGCTTAAAATTAAGTTTATTTCAATGATGGAATATGTGCCCATCTAACTAGCATCTGGTCATTTCAAACAATATATATACAAATATACATGTATGAGTGTATATATGTATACACACCCACCCATATATCTCTCTATATATATCTCCCTTCTATTCCCAAGGTGAGTTATAAGAAAAACACTTTTTTTTTTTTTAAAGAAAGGGAATGGGGCTGTCTGACCTGATTTTTAATAAAGTGGGCTTAGAGGTATTGATTGAAATGATCAGCATTCATTGTCTTTCAGAGATAATGAGGAACTGTCTAATTTCTGTTGGCTAAGGAACCCTAGGTGCTGTTCATGGTTTTTAAATGAACTTGAACCCAAATTGTTCTGACTCTGAAATTGGCCTTGGGTAGATTAGATTTCATTGTAGAAAAGTCAATGCATTTAGCAACCTTTTTTTTTTTTTTTTTTTTTTAAAGTTCCTACTGTATACAAATGCAATGGACTAAGCCTTAAGGCTTAAAAAAGGCTAAAAATGGAATAATCTGCCTTCATAAAGCTTACAGGATACTGGGAGATTTTTAAAACATGTGCTTAAGAATGTACCATGTAAAATTACTGTTTCTGGAGTCAGAGGAGCTAGATCAAATTCTGCTTGTGATCCGTGGTACTGAGTGAGTTGGATATGCCATTTGGGTCTCAATTTCCTCAAATATAAGATGAGAATAATGATCTCTGAGGTTCCTTCTAAAATTCTAAATCTCCAAATTTAAGTAAGCAAAAATGTATATAAAATAATATAAAGTAATTTCAAGAGTGCTAATAATTGAAAGGGGCAATGGTTAGGTAGCACAATGGTTGGAGCTCCAGATCTGGAATCGGGGAGACATGAGTTCAGATGTGATCTCAGACACTTACTAACTCCTACATAAGTCACTTCACTCTGTTTGTCTCAGATTTCTCATCTGTAAAATGAGCTGGAGAAGGAAATGACCAATGACTCCAGTATCATTACCAAGAAAACCCCAAATGCAATCACAGAATGGGACAGACTGAAATGACTAAAGAACCACAAAAGTAATTGGAAGTATCAGAAAGGACTTAATTAGAGGTGGAACTTGAACTGTGTTTGGAAGAAAGCCGGGAATTCCACAAGATGGAGATGAGATGAGAGTGTGTTTCATTCATGGGGCTGCCCATGCAAAGGCATGGAGGTGAGAAATAGTGTTGTACATGTAGAGTAGTAAGCGGATCAATTTGACTAGAACCGAGAATTTGTAAAGAAAATTCCCATTAAAAAGATCAAATGCCACAGAGAACAGATTGCAGCATTATTCTAAAAGCTTGAGCCAGTTTCGGGGAGCCTAATTTTCCATGTAGTTTGACTTGTACTACAGATGGGCGTTTGTTAGAACGCAGATTTGTGTTTAAAATGCCCACCAAAGAGGACTAAAGGGACCTGCTCCAAATGCCCCCTTCCAAGGTTTCTTATATGAGGATCCCCTCCCCTCTACAATTCAGACCTGGAAGAAAGTGTTCTCTTGAAACTCGAGCGTGTGACCCAACAAGATTCCGCTGCTCACAGCTGGCCGCCCAACAGTGAGTGAGTCAACAGCATGTCACCACAGCCAGCTCCTCGGCTGTACTCAAAAAAGCAATGTCAGGACTGAGGAGGAGATAGGTCTTGATGCTCTCTGCTCTTGGTCAGATTCGATTGCTAGTACTGTGTGCAGTTCTGGGCACCATATTTTATAAAGAACATTGATGAACTGGGAAAAGTCAAGAAGTGGGCGACTAGAATGATGAAGGGACTTAAAAGCAATCAATCAAGTAGCATTTATTAAGCGCTTACTGTGTGTCAGGACTTGTGCTAGGTATTATTGACCATTTCCTAATAACACTACCCATTCCTGATGCATCCCTCCCACTACCTGCATTATCTTCCCCTATTAGAATGTAAGCTCCTTGAGGGCAGACACTATTTTGTTTTATGTGTATGTCAATCTATACCCCTAAGACCACTTTATTAAAAGTCAGGTCCGTTGGCTCCATTCCCTTTGTTTAAGATAGTGCCTGCCACTACAAAGCGCTTAATGCTTTAACATCAACCGTCTCCTCCTCCTCACCTATCATCATCCAGTGAACCCCTTTAATTTTCTAATAAGGAAACTATTACCCAGAAATTTACTAGAGGCCACACAACTGTTAAGTAGTGTGAGAGTCAGAATTTGAACTTGTGTTCGTCTGATTCTTAAGTCTAGTGATTTTTCTACTTCACTGCTTCTCTTCTAATAGACAATTAGAGCTGGAAGGAATATTAGAGAGTATCCTTTTATTTTTTTACCAGTGGGAAATGAGCCTCAAAGAGAAGAAGCTATTTTCCCATTGTCATATAGTTCAAAATTCCTGCCCAAAGCAGTAATCCCCTTCTGTAAGTGTTTTTGAGAGGTGTCTGTCTAGCATCTCTGTAAGAACACTTCTGATGAGGGCTCACTGCCCATAAACTGGGATCATGGACCGTAGCTCTAGGTCTAGTAGGTCATTGGGCCTATAGGAGAGAGGAAGTGTGGCCTGATTGATGAAATTCCTGCTTTGAAGATAGAAATTCCTGCGTTTAAGATCCTTTTCTCCTCCACATTGGCTGTAGGATCTTGGGTAAATCACAACCAATCAGACAACTTTTAAAGACTCTTAGTTATAGAGATGGTACCAACTTGTAGATAAAGGGAGTTTTTTCACCTGGTCATTCCTTGTATCAATGAAATCCCCAATCTAGGCCCTATCCCCTATTCGCCTTCCTATTCCATAGCCTATTAAGGGTCAGAACTGGGATGAGAACCCTCTAACTTTAAATACAGAATTCTTTACTCTCTCCTAACACTATCCTGCTTTGGTTCCCACCCATCTCCATTCTTCCAGATCTTGTCTCCTGTAACTCTTCAGTATTCACACTTTATCTTACCCCAGCCTAGTCACAAGCTCTCTCCTTTCCCCAGGCCTGGGGCTAGCCTTTGCAAATGTTGAGAAGGGAATGATTTGAAAACAAGAACAATTTTTTCCACAAATCACCTTGTGTATGTATGTGTCTTATGTTGTAGGGAGATACCAGGAGAGAGGCTCTTATGTCTGTGTTGTGGGGAGACGCTAGGAGGGAGGCTCTTGAGAGGGGAAGAAAGCAGGCCACTCCCAAGGCTTGTGTGTAGGTCATCAGCTGAGCTGGAATCCAAGCTAGGTCTTTTCCTCCCTCCTCCACTGTCTGGTCCCAGGAACAGCTGCGCTGGGCCCACTTCCTTCAGGAAGGCTCTTGTCTGCTGATTGCATTTGTATTGGTGATCAGTGACCAGATTTGTAAGAGATCCCTATCAAAGGGGAATCAGAGGGAGGGATGATTACCCAGCAGCCCCACATCCCAGTCAATCAGCCAGCCTCCAGCGTATTTGGATGCTCTTTGTCTACCTCTTTTTTTTTTTTTTTTTTGTGGGTCCAGATGCACTAGGGGGAAATGATTTCCAAATGGCTCCATTAGCATGCGGCAAGGCACTTCAGGAAGGCCCGCCCCATCCTGGGGGACCCGCTACTCCAGATGAAAAGAAAAAAATACACCATTTATCTGGTTGGGTGTAGATTTGAAACTAGCCCTTAAAACCATATCCCTGGACAGAGAATCTCTAAATCAATTTTTCTAGTGAGGAAACTGAGGTTTCTAATGCAGGGGAGGGGTAAAGGAAAACATCCTCAGTGTCTCCTATACAGCATGGTATAGTGGAAAGAAAGAATTGGCTTTAGAGGCAGAAGAACCAAGTCCAAATTCTGTCTCTAACACTTTTTATTCCTTTGACCTCAGGCAAGTAACTTCATCTCCCTCATCCTCAATTCCTTCATCTGGAAACAGGAGAACAATTTATACAATAACAACATTGTAAAAACAAATGATTTTGAAAAGCCTAAGAACTCTGATCAATGCACTAACCAACCATGATTCTATAAAGCCCATGATGAAGCAGACACTCCACCCTTTGACGAAGAGGCAATGAGTGCAGGATGCAGCGTGAAATACACATTTTTAGATCTGGCCAGTGGGAAAATTTGTTTTCCATATATATATATATATATATATATATATACATATACATATACATATATATATATATATATATATATATATATATATATCACAAAGGGAGGGAGAGACAGCTAAGAGGGAGAGAAAATAAATGTTTATTAATTTGAAGAAAATGATGGGATTGGACAGAGAGCCTCTCAAGTCCTTTACAGTATACAGGTACAATCCTAGGAGCCCTCAATTATCCATAACAGTATATGGGAGAAAAAATGAATTCAGGATCAAGAGGCCTGGGTTGATTGGACTATGGGATTTAATCTAGTCCACTTAAATTCAGCAAGCAGATATTGAATACCCATTATGAGACATGAATTGTTAGCTACCAGTATAACAAAATAAAAATGAGAGGCTCCCTGTCCTCAACTAGCTTAGAGTCTGCTAAGGGGAGAAAACATTTGCATAAGACATAGGATCACCAGAACCTATCTAGTCCAACCTCCTCAGAAACTGAGGAACAGGGGAATAAAATTAATTGACCTAGGGTCTCACAGGTAATGAGAATCAGAGGTGAAATTTGAACCCAAATTTCCCAACATCAGAGCCAGTGGGCCTACCAATGAGTAAATATAAAATAGATGAAAGGTTATAGTAGGTAGGGAAGGAAAGAATATTAACCATGGAGTATTAACCCTTCTGAGGTTCAGGAAAGACTTCATGCAGGAGGGGTCCTGAGTTGTGCTTTGAAGGAAGCCTGGGATTCTCAAGGTTGGGGTGGGGAGGGGACTGCCTGGGCCAAGGCATGCAGTAGGGGCAGAATGGTGGGAATAGGGATGAGCTAATGAGCCTGATGGGTGCCGGATCCCCAGCTCCAAGCACAGCATGTAGAACATAGCAAATGCTTAATAAATGCTGCTTCATTGGGTCATGGTTTGAATGAATGAATGGAGAGGGTCTGAAAGGGAGTAATATGGCCTAAGCCTGGGGAGGGGGAACCTGGAGGTCTGCTGGTCTAATGAGTTGGTATTTTTTTTCCTGGAGTCATTAAGGAACTACAAGATTTTTGAATGGGGGGAGGGACGTGGTCAGACTTGGCAGCTGTTTTGAAGATGGATCGAAGAAGGAAGAGACTGGAGGCCCAGAGAACAATTAGGAGAGACTGGCACACCAGTCAATAGGGCTGTCCAATAGAATTTAAGTTCCTCCCGGCAATCAACTGTTTTGTTTTTATCTCTGAATGTCTAGGGCTTAGTATAATTCCTGATATAAAGTAGGGACTTAATAAATGTTTTATTGGCTTGAACCATGATCACTGCTTCGCACACAGTAGGTGCTCCATTAATGCTTGCAGATCATTCATTACCATTTTAGTTTTTTGTCCTGATGGAACTTGGGGCCCAAGTGTGGGACTGCTAACAGACTAGGCAAGACAAGTATTAATTTCAGTTCAATAACAGTAAAGATTTATTAAATGCTTACTGTATGTAAAGCAATGTTCCAAACTCAGAGGATGATTAGTCATGGTCTTCTTTGGAGAAGAGGGTTCAAAGTCACAGAACTGGACTAAGAATCCTTTCTACTACCACATCACTGACAAATGGACTGAGAGGGGTCCTAGAACAGGGGTTGTCAGAGCTGGGAGGGGGTCTCAGAACAGGGTATGTCAGGGCTGTGAAGGACTTTAGAACAGGGGATGTCAGGGCTGGGAGGGGCCTTAGAGCAGGGGATGTCAGGGCTGGGAGGGACCTTGGAACAGGGGATGTCAGAACTGGGAGGAGACCTTAGAACAGGGGATGTCAGAGCTGGGAGGGAGCTTATAACAGGGGATGTCAGGGCTGGGAGGGGCCTTAGAACAGGGGATGTCAGGGCTGGGAGGGGGCTTAGAACAGGGGATGTCAGGGCTGGGAGGGGCCTTAGAACAGGGGATGTCAGGCCTGGGAGGGGGCTTAGAACAGGGGATGTCAGGGCTGGGAGAAACCTTATAAGAGGGGATGTCAGGGCTGGGAGGGGCCTTAGAACAGGGGATGTTTGAGCTGGGAGGGGCCTTAGAACAGGGGATGTCAGGGCTGGGAGAGACCTTGGAACAGAGAATGAGAACGAGTAGCTTAAAGGTCAGATGTTCCTTGTCATTCATTTTCCAGTGGAAAATCTAAGATGAAGAGATTCCAAAAGAACACAGGTTCCAGAATTCACCCTCTCCTGCCTCCTTGCCCAGATGTCTTTTCCTTTCACTAGAATGCTTTTCATTTTCTTCAAATATAGGCCCATTTGGTCAACAATTAGGTGGCAACTCTGCTTTCCCCATGCCTCAGTTTCCCCAGCCATAAAATGGAGACAAATACTGCACCTTTCCCACAGCATTCCTTGGAGAAACAAATAGCTCTTGTTTTCCAAAAACCTCTCAAGGAGCCAAGCCCCCCAATCCCAGCCTCCTTCAGCCCATGGTATTTTCTCACTCCAGCTCACTGGAGCCGGTGTCTCCATTCCCCATTTATTAGTCCCTGGCACCACACTGAGTTGAGATTTTTACACAGACAGACAGAGCTGTGTGGGGAGGGTGCAGTGTGTGTGTGTGTGTGCGTGTGTGTGCGTGTGCGTGTGTGTATGTGTGTGTGTGTTTGCAACAAATATTTTATAATAGACAAGCCTCGTCTGCCACTTCAGAAAGTGATAAAAAAAAAAAAAAGACGAAGTAAAAATAACTGGGATCCTGAGTCACTGAACTGGTCTAAGGCTGGCTGTTCTCTCCCAGCCTGCCCGGGGTGGGGGGATCGGCCTGGGATGCCGCACCTAGAAAAAGAGCACTTGTGACCTGAGAAGGAGAACCAGGCTGAGGCTTGGTTGACCCCGGGTGTCGTTAAGAACAACTCGGGCCCATTTCCTCTCGGAATGACCACCTGGCCCTTCCTATTCCAGCTGCCAACGGAAATGATGCCAGAGCCAATCCCGCTCTCGTTCTTCCATTTCTCCAGCTCTCATTGAGATGCCCTATTTTTTTCCCCCTTAAAGTGACTTACAATTGATAATTTAGCTCTGGAGAAGGCAACCTTAGAGCTTTTATTTCTTAGAGGCCAAACATTGATGTTGTGTGAAATGGGAGCTCGGAGGAGCCTTTGTGAAGAACTTTAGCTTTTTGAAAAATTTATTTACTGTGACTGTGATCCGCGGGAGTGAATTGATGTTTATCTATAGCCCTTCTTGCCAGGAAGAAGGGGGAAAAATGCATAACTGCACTTTTCTTAGGAAGCCTTGAAGGGCCTTTTAAATAAGTGTCTAATAGTGGGCTTTCAATAGCAAACAGCCAGCTTGACAGACAGTGTACAGTATATTATTAACCATAAGGAGGCTTAATCTTTTTCTCATGTTTTAGAGAATGCTTTATCACCTTATGGCCGTGGAATTCCTGATCGCCAGGTATTCGAAGCTAAGCAAAATTATACTGGCTGTTACAGCCGGGGGATCGATAATACAGAGACGCCCATGAGGCGGCCAGCCTCGCGTTGTGAAGTTGGGTTTCTGACATGGGCAGATCCAGCCACTTTATTGTGGCTGGGAGAGGTCAGGAGGCAGTTTCCAAGGATGCCAAGGAGGCGGCTGGGTTGGAAGTGGGGGGTAGGGGTTGGAGGGCCCGATTGTGCCATCGGATGCTCTATTATTTTTTTTTCCTGGAGAGGATGTGTTTCTGCTGCTCTTGCCTGTTGCCCTGGGGCATTGAAGGAGGAATATATAAAGGAGTGGAGATGTCTCTTCTTATTCCCCCAGCCCTGTCTCTCTCCAGGCCAGGGATTGGCAGATTTCTAGCACAGGCCACTCTACTAATTATAGAGTTATAGAGAGCGGAGTCCGGAAGGGCCTTTACAACACAGAATGCCTGAGCCCGGTGCAGCCTTTGAACATAGGACTACGAATTGGGAGGAGCCTTTCCTATAGCATGTCAGAGCTGGGAGGGGCCTTCAAGGCCGACTACTACGAAGCAGAGAGAAATGACTTCTGCCGAGTCACATAGCTAGGAAATGACAGTTACGGCCAGACCCAGAATGGGGCTCTTGCCATCCACCCCGCAGCTGCCTTTTTCAGCCAATTATAAACCATTCTGTGTATCCAGCAACGTCCACATCTCCAGGGGGTCACCTCTGTGTATGTCCTCCACCTTTTTCTCCTCTCTTGGCTGCCATGTAGAATAAAACATCTTAATGTTAGCCTAAAAAATGTAATGAATTCTGGGGAATTTACCATCTTCCAAGCCAAGATTTTGGGCATGGTGAAAAACCAGATTAGATCTAGCTATAGAATATAAGCTTTTTGAGAGTGAATATTTTCTTTTCTTTTTTAAATCATTGTTTATATTCCCTATGCCTATGAAGAAGAATTGAGACATAACATGCCGTAAAACAGCTTCAAAGCTAGGAAGACTGGGTTCAAATCCTGCCTCTGACACATACAAGCTGTGTGATTTCATAAGCTAATCACTTAACCTATTTCCTAAAACTACAAATTTTAGGAGTGGATAAAGGATTGGCCCTGGAGTCAAGAGATCCTGAGTTCAAGTCCAGCCTCAGACATTTAACATTTACTAACAGTATAATCTTGAGCAAGTATCTTAAACCCAATTGCTTACCAAAAAAACAAATAAACAAAAGTCTATAAATTTTAGAGAAAGTGCTAATCTAGATTGGCTGAAAGAATTTGCTTATCTGGGAGGCTTTATAGCAATCTCCTGGGCAGGTCTGGTAGACCCTTTTAATAAAGCTTGTAAGCTGTAGGTGGTAAGCCCAGATAGCCAGTCTGATCACATATGTATTAGCTGTGTGACCTTAAACAAGTCACGTTAAGTCTTTAAGCATCACTTCTCCAAATGTGAGAGGAAAAAAGGTGGTAATACTTACCTCTGTCTGCCTTCTGGGGCTATGATGGAGAACTGATGAGGTATATTAGATGTGAAAGCCCTCTGGCCCTCTGAGGGTTACTTGCAATGTTTTCCCAGTGAGCATCAAAGAAAGGATGCATTCATTGATTGTAGGATAACTCTCCGTGGCTAACGCCCAACTGGCTTATTTGTATAAGAATTTTGAGCAAAATGCATTCCGTATTGTACAGATGTGTGCCAATATGTGTGCGTGTTTGTGTGTACACATCTGTGTGTGTACAGATGTGTGTGTATGTGATTCCAAAGGATGGGCTGCTCCAAACTTAATATCATCTGGAGATTTCAAGTATCTGTGCTCAGTGTTCCAGGGGAAGAGGTGCTGCTAAGTGCTTTCAATTCTCTGCCCAACTCTCAGGCTTTGCTCTCTTGTCAGCTGGATGGAGGCATTTTCTTCCATTTATAAAAAAGTTGGAAAAGACCCCATTATGCTCACTTCTTTATCTATACCTCCCCTGTTTCAGAGACTCAGCTTTTCCCTTCAGGGTTTATTGGAGATATTGGTAGAAGATTTGTTGAAAGAACTGGCATATATTTAGCTTGAGAAGAGACTAAAGGAGGAGGTGATAATGTTTTCTGGCATTTGAAGGGCTTCCTTATGGCAGAGGGATTAAAGATTTGCTTATAGGGAAAGGAGCAGGAAGACAAGAATGGCAGAAATAGGTCTTGACTTGATATAAGGGGAAATACTCTTAATAGAATGAACATCCTAGTTAGGTAGTGAGTTCTCCATCCTTTCAGGTGGAAACTTGATAACCACTTTTCAGGGATAATACAGGAGAATTTCCATGAAGAGATCATTTGGACTAGATACGGTCAGCTGTGGCAAGAATGGATCCCAAACTGGGTCTGAGTAGATGTGCGCCCCTGGCAGTTAGATTGCGGTTCTCTCTCTTTTTTTTTTTTTTTTTTTGAGGCTGGGGTTAACTGACTTGCCCAGGGTCACACACCTAGGAAGTGTTAAGTGTCTGAGACCACATTTGAACTCAGATCCTCCTGAATTCAAGGCTGATGCTCTATCCACTGCGCCACCTGCTGCCCCTAGATTGCGATTCTTAACTCCCAAGGGGAGTGTTGATAGCTGTCCATGAATTTGGGTGGAAAAAATTTCATCCGTTTTAAGTATAATTAATGATTTCTTTTGTAGTTTCTTTCATTTTATTTTATACATTTAAAAACTGAATTCTGAGCAAGGGTCTAGAGCTATTCTTGGACTGCCAAGAGGTCCATGACAGAAAAAAGGATGGGAAGTTTTTGAATAGATTATACAGAAAAACTTTAAATTCCATAATTTCTGAAGACCTCTCCAATGCTGGGAATCAGGTTTGTGGGATCCACAGGACGACGACAGAAAGAAGCAGTCAGTTTCTATCCACCAAGAATGTATTAAATGACTATCACATGCCAAGCTTTGATCCAGGCGCTAGAGAAATGAGAACACAAAAATGAGAGAACCCCTGCCCTCAAGGAACTTGCACTCTCTTAGTTGTAGGGATGGAGCCAAGCATAAGATAATTTGTGATCTGAAAGTAACAAATCGTGGGTTTGGACAGGCTTTCCAGAAAGGGGGTATCTGAGCTGAGACTTGGACATCAGGGATGCTAAAAGCATATAAGTAGGGAGGGAGAGCATTCCAGCCATAGGCTACAGACTGAAAAGATGCAGGATCCTTGACAACTTATTGGATATGGATGGGAGGTGGGACAAAGAAACAGAAGAAGACTGCAATCACAAATCTAAGTGACTGCAAGAATGACGTATGTTTAGTTTAATCAATGTCCACAGGACTATAGATTCATAGTGGAGTGCTGATAGGTTGTTCAGAGATCAAGCCAATATCCATAAACATTTATTAAGTACCTTCTGTATGCCAAGTATTATATTAAGTGCTGAGACTACAAAGAGGCAAAAAGAGTTCCTGCCCTCAAGAAGCTTACAATCTAAGGAGGCAGAAACATGCAAACAAATACATACAGTGATGCTCTATACAAGATAAATAGATATCCCTGTTAAGAAGTAGCATAGTGGAATGGTTAGTGCTCTAAATTTGGAAGAAAGAAGTTAACTAGCATAGTTAACTAGCTGGGTGACTCTAGACTTTAGCTTGTAAAATGGCTTTAGTAATCCCTGTTAGCATCTTCTTCACAGGATCATAGAATCCTGGCTTAAAAGAAATTCAGAGGCCATCTGTTTCTATGTTTTGTAGATTAGGAAACTGAGGAACAATTAGAGTGACTTGTGCAAGGTCACGCAGGCTGTAAACATCAAAATATTTTATTATTAATTATAAATATTGAAAGCTCTTTGTAAACTATAAAGATCATCTATGTATCATCTAGTTAGCAGATGAGGAAACTGAAGCAGACTCTGGCTTTTCATTTACCCTGGGCACTTAGTTTTGAGTTAGGTTTTTGCTGGGGACACACTGTGGGGCAAAATGTACCCACGTGAGCCTAGCTTTCCTCCGCTGTTTGCCGCCGCTGCACGGGGTTTTGGAATATGTGGAAAGTCGCCGATTTTGCTCATCTTTATGTCAGGTAAAATGCTAATCTCCTTTAAAATTAGAACAAAAATGTTTATTGCAGTGAGCAGGACCGACGTCAGTGCTGGAGTCCTGTGGGAAGGGGATCGGTTTATCACATCTTTTCCTTTTTATTTTTATGCGTTAACGTTTTATTTGCTGGTATTGACGATGTCATCAAAGTTGGCTCCCACTCCTCAGCCATCGATAAGCTGCTTCTGCTGCTGCTCTGCCCAAGGTGTGAAGTGACAAGGCAGAGAGAGCCCCACCTTCTCTCTCTCCTGAGTCCTCCTCAGTGGAGGGGGTCACTTCTCTCTCCTCCTCCCAGCAGAGCCTTTTGTAGTCTGTCTTACATTTAAGGCCAGAAGAGGAGGCTGAACAGATCGCAGAGATGGAGGATCGTTCTCACAGTGAGTGCCCAGAACAGCCTTTCCCAGCTGCTTCTTTTTCTTGGTGTTCTGTTCTACTGAAAGCATATTGGGTTCTGTGTATGTTTGTGTGTGTGTGTGTGTGTGTGTGTGTGTGTGTGTGTGTGTACGTGTATGTTTGTGTGTGGGGTGTGTGTGTGTGTGTGTGTGTGTGTATATATATATATATATATATATATATATATATGTATATATGCATGTGGGGAGTGTATGTATATGTGTGCGTTTGGGTGTGTATATGTGAGGGGCGTTTTTTGGTACATATGTGTGGGGTGTGTATATAATGTATGTATCTATGTGTGTAAATATATATATGTATTATATATGTGTGTGGTTGTGTAGTATGTATTGTGAGTATTTGTATAGGATGTGTGTATATGTGTGGAGTATGTGTGTTTAATTTGTATGTGGGTATAGTGGGTAGTATATGTGTGTATATTATGTATGTATATATAGTGTGTATTGTGGCATGTGGACATGCATAGGGGGTTTTGTGTAATGTGTGTATACATATGTGTGTAAATTTGTGTATTTGTATGTGTGTATTGTGGTATATGCATAGTGTGTGTGTGTGTAGGGTATAGTGTGTGTATGTGTATGTATACAGGTGGTATGTCTGTGTATATAGGTACTGTGTGGATTGTGTTGTGCATGTGGAAGGTGTACATGTATGTACATGTATGTACATGTATTTATGTATTGTATGTATGTGCATGTATTTTTGTGTGTATAAATGTCACATGCATTTATGTTTGTATATATGTGTGTATGGTGTGGGGGGTAGTAGCTATGTATTATGTAAGTGTATGTCTATGGGGTGTGTGTGTGTGTGTGTGTGTATGCTCACTTTGAGAGCCCAAGACCAGGACTCCTGTGCTTGGCTAATTCATTGATTGGCGAGCCATGTTTTCCCCGTGTAGAGGAGTCTGGCCTCTGTTTCCCAGCTATTGGGAAACACCTGCCTTATGGTCCCCTGGGTGAGAGAGCCCACTGATGCTGGGCAGGCTTGCCTGGCAAGAGCCCACCTGCTGCTTTAGGGAACGATCCCTTTGTCCCCCTCTTTGTCTAAGGGCTACATCTAGATGTTTCATTGTGGGGCCGTCTAATCCATTTTCCAGTTAAGGAAACCATGGCCCCTCGAAATGAAGGGACTTATTTTGAATCATGTAGGTGGTAAGAGGCAGAACCGAGTATTTGAACCCATGCCCTCATATTCTAAATCCAGCATCCATCCGATCTCACACCCTGCACTGTCTACTGCTGACGGAGACTTTCTGCAAATATTATCATTGAGAACGCATAAGAAACTCAAGGTGTAGACCAGGAACGAATCTAAGAGATTATGGCGTGTGCTGGGCTTGGAGTCAAATCATGACCTGGGTGCTTAACTAGCGTGAGCTTGTCTGCCTCAGTTTCTCTCTCTGTAAAACTGGGATAATAGTGCCTACTTCTCATGATTGTTATGAGCGTCAAATGAGATATTTGTAAGGCTTTTTGAAAACTTTAAGTTACTGTGTAAATGATAGTAGTCCCTCTCCATTTTATAAGAGAGGGAAACTGAGGCCAGGGCAAATGAACTTGCTCAGTCACACAGAGAGTAGGTAGCAGGACCAAGATTTGACTCCCAGGCTCCCCTGCCCCCAAATCCAATGTTCTTTTGTCTGCTCCACTCAAACGAACTGATGTCCATCTTCCAGGCTCACTTTGTGATAACAGGTGTATGGTGTATTGGAGAAATGATGTGAAGGATGTCAAGAGAAATGTACAACTTGGGGGTGGGGAAAGGATGGGTCAGTCATATAGCAGTGAATGAGAGTGAATGATGAGCAGTGAGTGGCCGTGTGGCTTTTCTGGCTTTCTGCACTGGGAGCATAGCAGGAAGACATCCGAACAGGGCACATCCAGTGGACCCCACCCTCACCCGGGGAATGTAGGAAATAATACAGGGGAGCTGGAAGGGAACCAGCAAGTCTGACCCATTCATCATACAGATGAAAAAATAAAGGCAGGTTTTGAACCTGGGACTTTTGCCTCCAAAGCCAAGGATCTTTCTGTTGTAGAGATATCTAGACCAAGGATCTGATCAGGGTTATTATTATCAGTAAGTTCCTATTGCACGAGGGCATCACTATATTTATCCTTCTCTATTTTCCCCTGGGTATTGAGTCTCGGATTTGGGAAATCATCCAGCCTGACTTGCTCTAGAAATCCTGGATTGGGTTTTGGAACTCAGAGAAACTATTTGTTCTCCTTTAAAACACGGGTGAGGGCATGGGTTCCAGGAGACCCCAGAATCTCATGATGTAATAGAAAAAAGACTAGATAGCCTGCAGCTCTGGATTCAAATTCTGTCACTTCGTGAGCATATCTCTCAGGCCTTATTCCCGATCTATAAAAGCATGAAGTTGAACTAGCCAGTATCCAAAATTCCACTTAGCTCTAAGGTCCTGTTCCTTCCCTTCTTTCTTCACATCTTCTTTCCCTTCTCTTTGTTTCTGTCTATGTGTTTATACATATATGGATGTGTATTTGTGTGTGTGTATATATATATATATATCTTTAAAATAGGTTTTAGTCATTTTTTAAATCATATTTGAGTCTTCATGACCCCAGCTGATGTTTTCCTGGTAAAGATGCCAGAGGAGTTTGTCATTTCCTTTTCTGATTCATTTTTACAGATGAGGAAACTGAGGCACATAGGGTTAAGTGACTTGCCAGTAGTGTCTGAGGCCAGATTTGAACTCAGTTTTCCTGACATCAGGTTTAGCACTCTGTCCACTGCACCTTGCCGCTCCTTTATATGTGTGTCTATGTCTATAAGTACACATATAAATGTTATATGTCTATATTTCTCATATATGTACTCAGTTGTGTATATATAGTTTCCCTCATTAGGACAGAAACTTGGTAAGGGCAGGAATCATGTTTTGCTCTGCTTTGTGTATCCAAATTTTGGCACAGTGCTTGGTGCATAATAGGAACTTAAGCGCTAGATGTCTGACTAACAGAAAGAGGCAGAGGCAGAAAATGAAGGGAAAGCATCAGGGAAATGCCAAGTGAAATGGCACCTTGGCAGCCTTCTACTTCAATGGGGACTCAAGCAGGAGGGCCCTCCATGATATCCCCTAGAAAGTGGCCTTCAGTGATGGGGAGCTCACTGTCTCCCGAGGGGGCTCCTTCCCTCTTTGGGGACAGCTCCAGTGATGAGAAAGTTTTTCTTGATCTGGGCCTGAAAGGCCCCTCTCTAGGAAGAAGGGTCGAGAAACTGAGGAGGCCTTCGGGCTTAGTATGGGACGATGTGGCCGTGGGATCATTCAGAGGTGTTACATTGCAGAGTGGCTGGATCCAGACTCTGCTGGATTTCGCAAGAGGCCCCAGGGAGCATGACCGCTGTCCTTGAACCCTTTACCTGGAAAAGTAGTGTTTATCTGGAAATAGTCTTTCCAGGACGATGCCTACGGGAGGATAAACATTGAACATCAAAGTAAAGGTTAACTAGGCTTTCCTTTGGGCCACAGATGCCATAATCACATTTTGTATTTTCTTCCTCAGTTCAGTGGCAGGATCTGAGATTTAGAACTAGAAGAAATTTTAGGAGTCATCTTGTTCAGCTGTCCTATTTTCTTTTCTTCTTTTTGCTGAGGCAATTGGGGCTAAGTGACTTGCCCAGGGTCACACGGCTAGGAAGTGTTAAGTATTTGAGGCCAGATTTGAATTCAGGTCCTCCTGACTTCAAGGCTGGTTCTCTATCCACTGTGCCATCTAGCTGTCCCAGCCATCCCATTTTCTTGAGGGGCAAACTGAGGTCTGGTGAGGTTAAATAGCTTACCCAAGATCATACAAGCAGCAGCTGGTACATTTGCCAATTCTCTCCAAAGCCAGCACTCTTTCTTCTGTGCCAGTAGGTGTGTCCTATGGCATTCCCAGAAGCCCATAGACTTGCCAAGATCACTCAGGTAGTAAATATCAGAGGCAGGATTTGAATCCAGCTCTTCCTAGCATTGGGCAGCTAGGTGGTACAGTAGATAGAACACAAGGTCTGGAATCAGGAATACTCATCTTCCCAAATTCAAATCTCATCTTGGACATTTACTAGCTGGGCGATCTTAGGCAAGTCATTTAACCCAGTGTACCTCAGTTTCCTCATCTATAAAATGACCTGAAGAAAAAAATGGCAAACCACTTCAGTATCTCTGTCCCAAATGGGGTCATAAAGGGTCAGATACAACTGCAAACAACTGAATGGCTTTCTGACACCGAGGCTGAAATTCTCTCTATTGGGCCACATTGTCCCTCCAAGTTAGACTTGTCCCAAATCAGAGAAACTCCAAATCTTTGTGGCATCCCAAAGCCCCTTATAATTAGTTGTTATATTAATGAAAGAAAGAACCACGGTAGATAATTTTGTAATGATTGGAGATAGTATCTCAGGGTCGGGGATGTTTAATTTGGACGATCCTGCTGCAGCCTTCACTCCCTAGTGTGCAAGCACCTTGATTCTAGGCCACCTTTCTTGACATGGGTTAAGTCCCAGCAGTCCAGGAAACACTTTGTCAGCATCCTATAAGGCTCCGCTGCAGCTAGACACCAATTTAGCCACATCACAGGATCCCAGCGATCAAAGAGGGGACAACAAAACCGAGATTCAAATTCTCGTCCTTCTAATCCACTGTCGTCTTCTCCGCTTGACGTCTTTCTCTTTTTCATGAGGCTGTTCGATGAGATGCGAATGTCTTAGCCACTTTGGGCAGTGTGGAAGGGTAGCCGACCACCATCAGTGGAGGGGGTGCCCACACCAGGAGCACTTGGAAGTATTCCACGTATCCTCTGACCAATGTGGTTCATGGTTGTATGAGAGGAGGTGGTGGTGGAGGAGACAGGGCTGACCTTCGACTTGGGTTCAGTTCTCCCTTTAGCTTTCACTAGTCATGCGACTCATTTATAAAAGTAGGAGTTGGACTAGATTGTATCTAAAGCTCTGTGTGATCATGTGACTTGGGAGATGGCATGGTAACAGTGGCAAGAACCCTGCTTGTTTGTATCTTAGCTCTGCTACTTACTAAGAGCGTGATCTCCTTAAAGTCATTTCCTTTTCATTTACCCTCGTGGGTAAAATTAGATCATTGAATTAGCTAGCCTTTAATATTTCTTCCAGCTCGAAATCTGTGACATCCCCTGGGCAAGTGCATCCCATATCTCTCCCTCAGTTTTCTTATCTGTCAAATGGGGATAATAATGCCTAATATGGTCGTTGTTGCTCTTCAGTCATTTCTGACTATGACCCCATTTGGGATTTTCCTGGCAAAGATACTGGAATAGTTTTGTCATTTCCTTCTCCAACTCATTTTACAGATGAGGAAACAAACTGAGGAAAACTGGGTGAAGTGACTTGCTCAGGATCACACAGCCAGTCACTGTCCAAGGCTGGATTTGAACTCAGGAAGATGAGTTTTTCAGAATCCAAGGCCAGTGACTGACGGCAACCCCTCTTTTCTCTATATCCCCATCACTAACCTGCTCTGTGATCTTGATAGAAGTGTTTTGTACTCTTGTCTTCATCTGTCCAAGAGGTGAGAGATGCTGTAGAATTTGGGAGCTGAAATGAATCTGTAGAGATATACTAGGATGGTCTCTTCCCTTTACAGATGAGAAAAATAATACCTGGTCTACCTGCTTCACAGAGGGCTATGAGGATGCAATGAAAGGTCATTCATTCATGATACAGATTCATTTGTTCATGATACAAATTCATTCATTCATTTGTTCATGATATAAATTCGTTTGTTTATGGTACAAATTCATTTACTCATGATACAAATTCATTCATTCATTGTGCAAATTCATTCATTTGTTCATTGTACAAAATAATTTGTTCATGATACAAATTCATTTGTTCATTATGCAAATCCATTCATTCATTTGTTCATTGTACAAATTCATTAGTTCATTATGCAAATCCATTCATTCATTTGTTCATTTTAGAAATTAATTTGTTAATGATACAAAGTCATTCATTTGTTCATCGTACAAATTCATTAGTTAATTATGCAAATCCATTCATTTGTTCATTTTACAAATTCATTCATTTCATTTGTTCATTATGCACATTCATCTTTCATGTTTTTATTGTGCAAATTCAATCATTCATTTGGTAGTTATACAAATTCATTCATTCATTGAATAACATATATGAAAGCTTGAAGTATTCTATAAATGATGGGGGTAATTATATTTAAAATTTCCAGAAATAAAGAGACAATTCTGACCTTGCCAATGTCTAGAAATAGACTTCATCCCCAGGAAATAACATTTTTCCCCCCTCAGGAACTTAATAATAATAATAATAGCTGACATTTCTCTAGTATTTTAAAGCTTTGCAAGATACTCTATCATAGCAGATTCCCTGAGGAGACTGATTTAGGTCCCTTGGTTTTGCCAGAGACCACTCCTCACCTGGCTAAAGGTATCCCTAAGTAGGTCGCTGGTTTGAGAGTGGGGAGAAGTGTAGATAACATGGGACTTTATTGGGAAAGATTTTTATGGACAAAAAGGGAAAGTGATTTTTCTCACTGTTGGCAATGTGATAGCTCATATTATTCTAGTTTGAAATAGAATCACAGAAATATATCAGCAGGCTGTATAGTCTAATCCATACTACTCTATAATATAAGATTCCCAGCAAGGGACCTTCCAGTGTCTGCTTGCAGCCCTCCAGTGATAGGGAGCCCACTACCTCCTGAGGCAGCCCATAATACTGTGGGATAATTTACTGTTATGACTTTTTTTGAACCTTAAGCCTACATCTGTCTCTCTGCATCTTTTATTTCTGGCTCCAAGTTACATCAAACCCTGGTTCTGTCCTTTAGGACTGAGCAAGACAATTCCAGTCTCTCACCTTTAAGGGATATCCTTTCAAATACTTGAAGTTAATTTACATGTCCTTTTTGAGTCTTCTCTAGGTTAAATAAACAAGTCAAGTTTTTTTCAGCTGATCCCAGATGATACTGACTCAAGGTTATTTACCATGTTTGCAACTCCACTCTAGTTCATCAGCATTCTTTCTAAAATACGGTGCCCTGGATTTACCAAAACGCTTTAGTTGGGTGTCTGACTGGGACTGTCACTTCTCTAGCTTTGGATGCTGAGCTTGCTTAATGCAGCCTCAGATGGCATTTCCTTTTTGGCCAGTGGATTATGCTGTTGACTCATTTTGAGCCCATGGCACTCTCAGACGTTCACATTTTCTCCTCTTCCCAGATGAACTATCTTATCACGTCTTCCTCATCCTCTACTTAGAAAGTTAATTTTTGAACCCAAAGCATTAGACTTGACATTTATCACAACTAAAGTTGATTATAGTGAATTTGGCCCAAGCTCCTAGCCCTCCGAGACCTAATTTGGATCTTGGCCGTGTCGTCCAATGTATTAGCTAGCCCTCCCTACTTCATGCCAAGTGCAAGTTTGATAATTATGCCAACTCTGGATTCGTCCAAGTTATGAATAAAAATGTTAAGTTGTACAGGGCCAAGCACAGATCTTCGGAGCACTCCACTCATGTCCCCCCACTGAGATGGCATCCAATTGTTAATATTGGCGTTGCAGATGACTTCTATTCTGGATAAAGATATCAAAGTGGGCAGAAAGGACATCCTAGAAAAGGTGACAGGATTATTCTAGGAAAAGGGATAGGTGGTTAGTTTGGGGGCTTAAGTAGATAATTTTCCCAGAGTGGGGAGGTGGGAAACGAAAAGTGATCTTCTTAGTATCACTAATGCTGAATCATTTTTGTGAAAAAATTCCACAAGAAGTGGATAGCACCTTTTGCCTCAGTGACTATTTGAAAATAAATGGGAACATGGATTTATTAATTATTTTTCATGAAAGATTAAGAAATCTCAGAAAGGCAACATGGTATCGGTAAGGATTTGGACTTAAGGAGTTAGTGTTCAAATGTTATCTCTTCTACTTATGATCTTTGTGATCTTAGAGAAGTCATCTAATGACTCTGTAAAATGAAGGATTTATATTAAATTATATATAGACATAGATAATATAAATATAGAGATGTAGATATACTTATATATCTAGATAGATAGAAAAAGGAAGAAAAGGGGGCAGCTAAGTGGTGCAGTGGATAAAGCACCAGCCCTGAAGTCGAGGACCTGAGTTCAAATCTGATCTCAGGCACTTAACACTTCCTGGCTGTATGATCCTGGGCAAGTCACTTAACTAAAAAAAGAAGAAGAAAAGGAATTCCTTTGTTCTTTGGAACACATTATTCTATTCCCTTCTGTGGCTTGGGGGGGGGGACATGCAGAATAGTCTGGTATTATTCACATTGCCTTTCTTTTGCCTATATTCTTAGTCCCTTGTGGGATTTGTTATTTGTCATTAGAATCACTAAATATAGTATGTTTTGGAATTTGTATCATGAGGTTTTCTCCTGAAGCAATCAGCAGATTCTTTGGATCGACTTTTTTTATTTTTAATCAGAAGCTTTAAGGAATTTTCTTGTATTTTTTTCTTGTATGCTGATGTTGAGGTTTTTTGATTTACTGCGTCCTTCTGGGAGACCTTTGATCCTTAAGTTGTCTTTTATGCATCTTGTCTTTACTTGTTTTAGAAATTGAGGTGGGTTTTTTTTTCCTTTAACCATACCATTTTTTGCTTCTCTTCTTCTAGATTATCCTTCACTTCTGCATATTGGTTTCCCCAATCAGTTGCTCTCTCTTTTGTTTCTTTGGAGAGACTCCTCATGGTAGATTTAATCTTTTCTAATCTGCCAATTATTTTTCTTATGTAGGTCATCCTCTGCTTTCATAATTCTTATTTCTCTCTGAACCATTTGGGAACCTTCTGTCATGGCTCCTTGTCTTTTGGGAATCCCATCTTTCTACTTCTTCCTCACAGGGAAGAGATGGGCAGGATAGAGTTCTGCTGCTTATTGCCACCAAATGGTGGGATGGGGACAGGAACAGGATGTGCTAGCAGATACCACAGCCCCAAGGAAGGCACCAAATGGATCACTGAACATAAGCCCAGGGGTTCCATTGTTTAGCCCTGCCAGAGTACAGGGAGAGGGCGTGCTGAGAGAGCCCATTAAGAATTAGGAATTAATTTTCTCTGCTGTTCATTACCTCATTAGATTTCTTGGTGTCTTGTCTTGTGGAGATTACTGTAGTTATTTTACCCCTTGTACAAAATTCCTAAATTGGGTAGTTTGTAGAGTTTCTGAGGATCTAGAGAAAACATCTACCTTTCCATCTTATTGATCACATCAGATTTTGCGTTTGTGTCTACCTTCCCTGAATCCGCTCTATGTGCAGCCAATCGTGAAGACCATCCGAAACCCAGAACTTAGTTAAACGACAAAAGAATTAAGTGATGATTGGAAGCTGGAGGAGTTGGCAAGAGAGACAAGGAGAAGCCAAGATGAAGGATGGGTGTACGGCAGCAAGGCCAGTCTAGGACCTTATCAGTGGATTCTGTAAGGGGACAAGAAAAGGGAGATTCGGGATATGTTGGGGGGGTGGGAGTTTAGATTTCTAGATTAGGAATTCACATATTATTACCAAATAGGATACAGATGGGGCTGGGAAGGAGAGGGGGGAGGGAGGAAGGAAAAGAGACAGAAAGAGACAGAGACAGAAGCTGGGAAAAAGAGAGGAGGGAGGGAAGAAGAGAGATCGAGACATAGAGAGACAGTCAGATGCTGGCAAGGAGGGAGAGAGAAAGAGAGAGAGTCTAGGAAGGAGAGAGAAAAGGGAGGGAGGAGGGAAAGAGAGAGGCAGAAACAGAAAGACCGAAAGGTCAGACAGATAGACAGAGACTGATTACAGGATTCCATTCTACCTCTCTAGATTTCTCTCCTACTGTTTCTCAACATGGACCCTCAGTTCAGCCAGGTTGATGTCTTTACTCTGCCCCAGATATGCCACGCTTACACCAGTCTCACTACTTACAATGACCTTTCCCTTTCCTTCTGCTCACACTAATCCCACCACATAGAATCCCGAAATTTTCAACTTACAAGGGAACACCGCAGTTATATGGTCCAATCCATAATAGAAAAAGGAATTCCTTACTTTTAAGGGCAAAAAGGCCATTCAGAATGTTTTTCAGTCATGACTGACCCTTTGTGAGTCCATTTGGGATTTTCTTGGCAAAGATACTGACATGGTTGGCTCTTTCCTTCTCAGTTCCCTTTACAGATGAGGAAATTGAGGAACAAAGGGATAAATGACTTGCCCATCCTTCAAGTGACATGGCTAGGAAGTATCTGACGCCAGTTTTGAATTCATGTGTTCCTGAAGGCCTGGTGCTCTGTGCTCTATGGTGTCATTTAGCTGCCTCAGAATAACCCCCAAGAATAGTCCCCCAGAATAGCCAACCTTTAAGGCCCAGCTCCGAGAACCATAGTCTGTTCAAGCTAGAAGGGGCCTTAAAAGTTATCATATTCAACCTCCTTTATTGTATCATCATTACAGATAAGGGCACTGAGACTCAGAGGGAGGACTCCTGTACATGTGTGTGTACAAAATGTCCCAAAAGTCCTAGAGCATTTTAAAGTTACACTCAGATTTCTTGGACATCCTCTATAATCATTCCAGTAGTGTGAAATGGGGGGATGCGCCTTCATGAATCTTAGATCCTACAGTTGTAGGATCATAGGTTTACAGCTAGAAGCAAACCTGGAAGTCACCAACTCTCTATTTTTTATTGATAAAGAAACTCATGTTATAGATGAGGAAACCAAGGTCCAGAAAAGCTAAATAACTTAGCCGTGACCATACAAGCAGTAAGCGGCAGAGTTTTGAACGCAGACCTTCTAACTCCAGTCAGAATACTCTCTGCAATACAACAAAGGGACTTTGAACTATAAAGTGCTATCTAAATGGATTCATTTCCTTATATCTCCTTAGTGCCAAAAACTTAACCATCAATATAGATTCAATTCAAGAAATATTTTCTCCATGTCTAATATATGAAAGCAAAATGCTTTGTATCTCGTAGGTACTTAATAAATGCATAGACTGACTGTACTGGTATGATACATGATGTAGACCTTGCCCAAAAGCTTTGCAGTCTACTGAATGCTCATTGGTTGCACATGGAGAGAATGTATGAATCTATGGAGAGACTGCAGAGGATCATGGGCAAGAGTGGGACCTTTGTCACAAATGGACTTTGATTAGCAGAGGCTGGATGACCACTTGTCAGGATGGACAGCTTTCTAACACCTCACTTCAGTCTACCTGTGCTTATGATGTTACGTGCAGACACTAGAGGTACAGAGACAAAATTGAGGTCAGCTCCTGCCCTCCCACAGCTTACCTCTCCCTGGGGGAAACATCTCACAACCAATCAGGCAACCAGCATATGAACTTTTTTCCTCAGTCAGACACCGGGAATATGAATAAAAAAAACAAAGGTGGCCCCTACCCTCAAGAAGCTTCCATGCTATTGGGATCCACATAAGATTCAGACCACCTTTGATAGTTTAGAGAGACCCAAGGAGGCTTTTTCATGTTCCTGGGGTTTTTTTTTGGGGGGGGGTTGGGGGGGTTGAAGAGGGATTTGGGATTTATTTATTTTATTTTATTTTACTTTTTTTTTTTTTTTTTGCTGAGACAATTGGGGTTCAGTGACTTGCCCAGGGTCACATAGATAGGAAGTGTTAAGTATCTGAGATCGCATTTGAATTCAGGCCCTCCTGACTCCCATCTACTGTATCATCTATCTGCCCTCGAGTCCTTTTCAGAAGAAAGCCTTTAAATGCATAGGATCAAATATACAAGATTACAAAGGAAAAGGAGTATATTGAAATGTAGTTATCAAATTCACACTCACACACAGGGTTAAAAATCGCTTTAGCAACCGGGAGAACTAAGAAACAGAATCTTGGAAGAAATCTTGAAGAGAGAGAGGTGAGGAAGGAGAGCATAGGAGACACGAGGGAAAGTCAGGGCAAATGCGCGGAGGTGGGAGATTCTGAAGAGTCGTGGGTAGATGTATAGCTAGATGGTAGAGTGTGTGGGAGGGAGTAATGTGTAAAAGAACTGGAAAGATAGGAAAGGGTCAAGTTGTAAAGCCCTTCAAATGCCCAACAGAACAATAAGCTACGCAGGTAAGAAAATATACAAAACTGTGACCAATTTTCTCTAGAGTCCCCTGTGATCAATTTCCATAGGTCTATTCCAAAGGGGAGAGAATATCAGGGGAGAGATAGAAAGGGGGAAAGGGGGACAAAGGGGACAGAGGCCCAGATAAGGGCGCTGATCCAGAGCCAAAATTTCATCCTCCAGAGGGGATGGGGGCGGGAGGAAGCTCAGCTCACATTTCCAGACGCTGGGATGACTCAGGCTCTGCTGTCTCCCAAGGTCCAGACATGTTCGTTTTTTCTTTCATTCTCCTAGATGCCAGATAAATACATTTCAGCCCTTCTGGCCTCAGGATGATTTGAAATCGTTTCCTCTGAGACCTGAGGAGTATCCTAGAGAGATGTCTTTTTATTCCCATCCTCTACTGTCTTTTTCCTCCTTAAAGGGGATTCTCTGTGTTTGTGCCCAATTCATTCTGCCTCCCTCCTCCAAGGTTCCCTCTGTCATTAGAAATCTCCAATTTCCGCTCATTTTCTGGAGCACAAAGATGTATTGTTTCCGTGCTGACAAAGAGCTAGCTTGATGCTTTGATTCTGGGGTTAGGGCAGGCAGATCACAAAGGTTTTCCCCCTCCTCCAAGGTTTCAGCTGAGGAGAGATGCCTTAATCACAGCGTCTTATGTAATAGCCAACATTTATATAAAACTTTAAGGATGGTTAAGCACTTTACAAATATTATCTCATTTGATACTTAGGACAACTCTTGGAGGTAGGTGATTATTATTATCTCCATTTTCCAGAGGAGGAAACTGAGGCAGAGAAAGAAGTGAAGGGATTTGCTCAGACCCCACAGCTAGAAAGGATCTGACTCCAAGTCCGACCTTCTGATTTTGAAAAGTGTCACTTGCTTTCTGAATGGGGAGGGGAGATTTTGGAATTGAAAATTTAAAAGATGAATATTAAAAAATAAAATTCTATGCTCCACCGTCACAGTGAAACTGGCTATTTTTGGACTATTTTCTGAACTTCCAAAAGCTTGATAATGTCAACTCTGATTCTAAAAATGTTTATTCTTCCAGCAAGTTGATCTTCTTTAAAAAAGAATGATATATTTGCATGTTATTAATAGCAAAGTTTTGATTTTTGTTAAAAATTGAAAAAATTAAATGCTCCCATGTACTTCTAATGCACTGAATGGGCTACATAATGGTTAGAGGGCTAAGCAAGAAGAATCATGTGATCTTGGACTTTTCTCTGTAAAGTGAAGGTAATAATACCCATAATACCCACTTGGTAGGATGATCACAAGGTTCAAATGAAATCATTCGTTCATTGGCTATCAAGCACCTACAATTATTGCCAGGAGCTTGGGCTACAAAGGCAACCATTGAAACATCCTTACTCTCCAGGAGCTTATGTTCTGCTGGGAGGAGATCGAATGTATATAATTAAGTTCCATAGACTTACATGGTGAGCATCATATCAAGTTGGGGGCAGGGGGAGGGGGAGCAGGCCAGGAAAGGCCTCCTTAAGACGGGAGCTATGGATTATACATAGCCTGGGGCTCCACGAAGCAGACAGGAAGAGAAGAGATTCCATGCAAGGGGCACAAATATATGGAGAGGGGATGAGGACGACAGGGAGTCAGTTTGACTAGAACCGAGTCTGGAGAAGGGAGTGTTGTGTATTGAGCCCGCAACGGTCTCCTGGAAGCAAGCAAGCTGAATCGAACTTGAAATGCCAAACAGGAGTTTCTCTTTTCTCCAGTAGCAGTAGGGAACCACTGGAGTTTACCAATGTGGGGGGAGGACCTGCACTTGAGAAAAAGCACTTTGACAGCCGTGTGGAAGATGGATGAGAGAGAGGAGAGACTGGAGACCCATTAGGAGGCTACTGCAGTAGCCTAAGTGGGAGGTAATGAGCATCTGAACCAGGGTGTTGGCTCTATGGCTAGGAAAAAGATCGATGAGGTCTACAAAACACTTTACAAATTCTCAAAGTATATGCAAATGCAGGAGTTATTATTATTCTCCCATCTCGTCCCTATGATAATTCTTACTTTTGACAACCTTATGATGTAGTCAGAAGGAAGGAAGGAATTACACCCATTTTCAGCTAAAGAAATTGAGGTTCAGGAGCTTGCTCAAGGTTACACAGAAAGTAAGAAGAGCTGGACCTGTTATTTAGATCTTCTGATTCTGGATCCTTAGAGATGACTCTGCTCAGTCTCCTGAGGAAACTAAGGGTCAGCTAGGAACACTCTCTGTGTCATGCAGGCAATAAGTAGCAGAGAGAAGATTTGAACCCAAATCCAAAAATATGGGAGGACAGGGAAGAGAACTCCAAAGAATAACCTGATTTCTGCATCGTTATCTCTCTCCTAGAATAACTCTAGGACAGCTGCTCTCCTAGGTAAGCCCCTAGACTTTTAAATTCTCTGTACCTTTGTTTCCTTTTTTGTAAAAATGGATGGAATAATCTCTTTAGGGCCTTGGGTTATTGAAAAGATCCATCCAAAGAGCTGAGAGGGCCTGTAGACCCTAGTTTCCTCTTCCTGCAGTACTAGGAATCACCAACATGTGTTCCCTGGGCCACACTATTTTCTTACTCCTGCTGCCCCTCCTCTGAACCACCATGATGAGGAGCTCTGCCATCCCATCTGGACTTGCAAGTGGGTGCCCTTGTCTCCCTGCAAGTGCATTAAGGCCATCTTTAAAGGAAGGAGGAAAAAACCAATTTTGCCTTTCAAGAAGAAAAGAGCAACTCACTAGGGGTTAGAGATGACATTTAGTAGAGTGGCAAAACTACTTAAATGCAGACTTTGTCCTGGCCAAATTTCCTCAGCTGTGTGTGTGTGTGTGTGTGTGTGTGTGTGTGTGTGTGTGTGTGCGTGCGTGCATGTGTGTGACCCAGTTTCCTTTGAGTAACTAACTCCAGGTAGCTAGCTCTCTTTTCTGTGGTTTGCACACCACTGCATGAATCCCCAGATGATTGTGTACATGTGTGATTGTATGCATGTGTGTGCATGTGTCAGTGGGTGCCGGGTTCTTAATTGCCTCAGAAACATACTGAGGACTTTATCCCAAGCAATGCAAAATGAAGTCACAAACAGGAAAATAAGTGACATGAGCAGCTCTCAGGAGGAAGAATGAAGATTTGTGGGAGTGGGGGAAGGTACCCAGAGGGACATTTCTGGTGTAAAGACAAGCTGCTTAACCTTTAGGTTGGGATGGCTCTCTCTGGACATCATAGGGTTTCGAGTTTGGAAGGATCTTAGGGGTCATCATGACCTACCTTTCTCCCACCCTGATATATAGATACCTTTTACAGAGAAGGAAACTAAGTCAGGGGGAGGTGGCTTTTTTTGTGGTCTTCCAGCAGACTGTGGACTCACTGGAACATTGGGGATGTGGACAGGTTCAGATTTGGATTGGATCTAGTAGCTACTAAAAGCCTTTCCAACCCTACAGCTGTCATCCCTTTATGATCTCATAATGTGTGACTTAGCCAAAATCTTGCAAATGTTGTCAAAGATGGGATCAGAACCCAGGCCCAGAGATCTCTGAGCTTCTATGATTCTATGAAGAAAAAAAACCTCTTTCAAACCTTGAAGGACAATAGAAACATGAGTTTTCTTCCTCATTGATTCATTGAAGAATCACATAAAACCCAAATCAGGGGAAAGAATTTGTTCACAAGGGTTTGTTTCAGGGCCCTTTGGTTTGGGGGTGATCAAATCTTCTTTGAAAGTCATTCCTCTGCAATTGTGGAAATATTGGGGGGATGGGGAGTGATGAAAAGACAGTGTTCCTCCAGCTAGAAAGAAATGGGGTTTGGGGGCTTCGGATTCATCTGCCACAGCTGCCACTATCTCCAGAGGCACGTCTCAATCTATTTGATGACCTAAGTGATAGGTCTTGGAGAGTATTGATCAATGGTGTCTCCCAAAGAAAAGGGCTCAGAGATAAAAATTAAAAAAAAAAAAAAAGGTACTCAGCAAAGGGAAGGAATTTAAAAATTCTGGAGAGAGTTAGTGAGGAGAGAAAAAACAGAAGATGGGGCTGACATCTGTCTGTCTGATATCTGTCTGTTTTGTCTCTCATTCTTCTTCTTCTTCTTCTTCTTCTTCTTCTTCTTCTTCTTCTTCTTCTTCTTCTTCTTCTTCTTCTTCTTCTTCTTCTTCTTCTTCTTCTTCTTCTTCTTCTTCTCCTCCTCCTCCTCCTCCTCCTCCTCCTCCTCCTCCTCCTCCTCCTCCTCCTCCTCCTCCTCCTCCTCCTCCTCCTCCTCCTCCTCCTCCTTCTTCTTCTTCTTCTTCTTCTTCTTCTTCTTCTTCTTCTTCTTCTTCCCCTACTTCTTTTTTCTCTCTTCCTCTTCTCTCTGTTTCTCTCTCTGTCTCTGTTTCTCTTTCTTGATGACTCTGTCTGTTTCTGTCTCTCTCTGTGTTACTTTCTTTTCCCCAACTTTCTCCTTTTTCTCTTCCACATCCTTCCTCTTCTTCCTTCTCTTCCTTTTCTCTCCTTTCTCTAGTCTCCCTCTCTTTTTCCTGTTAACTCCCTCTCCTTTCTCTCTTCCTCCTTTTTTCTCCCCTTTATTTTCCTCTTTTCTTTCCTCCCTTCTTCCTCTCTTTTCCTTTCTTCCTCCATCTCTTTCTTTTCCCTTATCTTCTCCCCTTCCTTCCTCTTCATTCATTCTCCCTTTCCTCCTTGCTTTCCTCTCCATTCTCCCTTTTCCCTTCTTTTTCCTTGCCTTTCTCCCTTTCTGCCTCTCCTTCCTGCCCCTCTCTCTTCCTTTTACTCCTTTCTCTCTCTCCTCTCTCTGATTTCTCTCTCGCTCTCCCACTTCTCTCCTAGCTCTCATTTATAATTCAGAACATGGAAAGGTACAAATACTAATTCATACCATTTTGATCTTAACATCTCTGCCTGGTGATGTGATGGACTTCCCCCCTGAAACTCCAGAACATTGCTGAGATAGTGCTATATTAGAGGAAGTGCCAGAGTACCCGCCTCTCAAAGTCTGTGTGGGCTTCCTAAGGCCCCCATCTATCAAAAACTATCTGTTTCTTTGCCAAAATGGGGGACACATCATGTTCTCCCTTCTTACTTGGCCTCATGGCAATGGGGCAGCAGGCTAAGGTCACACAATGAAAAAGATTCCAGATTTGGAGCTTGGGTTCTCAGGTTTGGGTTCCAGCTCTTTATTATGCAATCATGGGACCTTGACCAATTCAATTAGCCTCTGCGCTAATTGTAAAGTGAGAGGGTTGAACTAGTCTTAGTTTCCTCATCTGTAAAATAAAAAAGTTGAATATAATCACAAGCATCAATTTAGCTCCTTAAGGCTTACAAAGCACTTTACAAATATTATCTCATTTTATGCTCATTATTATCCCCATGTTTATAGATAGGGAAATTGAGGTCAATAGAAGTTAAGGGACTGCCTAGGGTCACATAGCTAGTAAATGTCTGAAAACTTACCTTTTCCTGCAGCATAGAAGCCTTTCCTAATCCTCTTTAGTAATAAAGCCTTCCGCCATCTTGATTATTTCCAAATTTATCCTGTGTTAGATAATTTCAGCTTATCCTAACTTGTTTATACATGGATTAAATGTATGTCTTTCCCATTGCATTGCGAGCTCCTTAAGAGTAGGCATTGTCTTTTGCCTTGCTTTGTATCCCCAGTGCTTATCACAATGCCTGGCGCATAGTAGGTACTTAATTAATGCCTGACTGGCATTATAGGATCACCAATCTAGAACTAGAGGGAAACTCAGAAGTCATTGAGTCCAATTTCCTCATTTTCCAGGCAAGAACATGGAAGCCCATTCCCCTGGTATATTGGGGTTCAGCATTCTTGAATGGCTGGGAAAAATCATCAACAGTATAGTAGCTGATAAATGAAATGAGCAGAACCAGGAGATAATTATACATAGTAACAAGACTATACGATGATCAATTCTGATGGACTTGGCTCTCTCCAACATGAGTTGATTCAGGCCAGTTCCAATTGTTCAGTGATGAAAGAGCCATGTACACTCAGAGAGAAAACTGAGCGTGGACCACAACGTAGCATTTTCACTCTCTCTGTTGTTGTTTGCTTGCATTTTGTTTTCCTTCTCAGGTTTTTTTACTCTTGATCCAATTTTTCTTGTGCAGCAAGATAACTGTATAAATATGTATACATATATTGGATTTAACATGTATTTCAACATATTTAACATGTATGGGACTACCTGCCAGCTAGAGAAGGGGGTAGGAAGAAGAGAAAAATTGAACACAAGGTTTTGCAAGGGTCAATATTGAAAAATTACCCATGCATATGTTTTGTAAACAAAAAGCTTTAATAAAATAAAATAAAGCAATATAGTAGCTGACCTTGTCCCAGATAATGCCCCTTTCTCAAATTAGTGGGACCGGTTTCTAAGTGACAAAGACACAGTCTGTTGCCAGGCCTACAATCGATACCTTTCTAGCTTAGAAGGAGCCACCAAGAATTTGTGTTTGCCAAAATCTTTAAGAAACTGGAAACACCCATAACAGACAGGCAGTGGAGCCCACAAATATTTATAAAGTGTCTACTATATTCCAGGCACTGTGCTAAGCATTAGGGATACAAAGAAAAGCAAAAGGCGGGCCCTGGTCCCAAGGAACGTGCATTCTAATGGGGAAAGAAGGAAGGGAATAAATATTTATTAAGCACCTACTAGGTACCAGGCACTGTGCTAAGTGGTAAAGCTCCAAAAAAAGCAAAAGCCATTCCCTCCCCTCAAAGACCTCACAGATAGTCTAACCAGGGAGACAACAAGCAAACAAATATGTAAAAGCAAGCTATACACAGGATAAATAAGACCTATTTGATGAAGAGGAGGCACCATAAGAAGGATTGGGAACATGGGATTTTAGTCCAGATTTTTAAAAAGCCAGGGAAAGTAGGAGAGGAAGATAAGGAGGGAGAACATTCCAGGCATGGGGTCAGCCAGAGAAAATTTGGGATTTGAGAGCTGGAACGTCTTGTTCATGTAACAGGAAGGAAGGCAGCATTACCGGACCAAAGAGTACATACATGTTGTGTATTGGTCAACCTGCCATCTGGGGAGGGTGGGGAAGGGAAAAATTAGAACAAAAGGTTTGGCAATTGTCAATGTTGTAAAATTACCCATGTATATGTCTGGTAAATAAAAACTATTAAAATAAAAAAAAAGAGTACATGTTGGGGAACACAGTGTAAGGTGACTGGAAAGGTAAGAAGGTGATGCTAAAGAGACTATTTTGTGTTTGATGCTGGAGGTAATAGAGAGCCATTGGGCTGAGTAGCTGTGACAAGTATAGTAATTGTTCATATATCGTAGACTTAGAACTGAAAGACACCTCAAAGGGTTTCCAGTTCAACCCTTTCATTTTTTCAGATGAAAAAACCGGAGCCCAAAAAGAGAAAAGTTGATTCAGGTAAATCCCAGCTAATTTCCCGAACTAGACAGGTTGTCTCCCACCTCTGTGCATTTGCACAGGTTGTCCCTCTTCATTGCTGCCGGTCAGAAATCCTTCTGTCTTTAAGGCCCAACTGAGGTATCAGCTCTTCAGTGAAACCTTTCTTGAGACATGTCTCCTCAGATTTTCCTAGGGTCCTTTCTCTCTTTGTTCTTACTACATTCTACTTCACACCTTACTTATCTTGTGTATTCATCTCCCAACATCTGAGAAGTTTTGCAAGACAGTGAGACGAGTGGCCTTCCACCGCCCCCAAGGAAATAGAAGCTCCTTGAGGACAAGAGTGATTTCATTTTTTCATCTTTGTACCCAAAGGGCCTTGCCTATAGTAGGTACTTCATCAATTAATATTGGCTTGAATGTACCTGAATTAACTTAAGAAATAACCAGTCAAATTAGGATTTTTCTGAAGCCGTTGTTTGACTCGGTTATTCAGTTAGGTCCAAATGGCCACTCTACCCAATCCACAGTCAATTGATGAGCATTTATCAAATGCTTACACACTGTGCTGAGTGCTAGGGATACAAAGAAAAGGTCAAAGCAGTTTCTGCTCTTGGAGAGCTTTAATTTACACATAGTTACATAGAAGAGTATGATACATTTTAATCCAAGAATGTATCATATTCATATGTAGCTATATACAGTTACTTTTATACTTAGATCTAAATATATGTACATTTTAAATATATTTATTTAGAATTTATATACACATGCAGAGTAAATGGAAGGCGAACTTCCAAGGAAAGGGACTAGCATCTGGGGGGACTAGAAAGAGAGGGACACTTGAGCTGAGTCTTAAGGGAAGCCAGGGGTATAAGGAGGCAGTGGATTCCAGGCTTAGATGCCAGTCAGGGAAAAGGCATGGAGTGGAGAGATGGAGCTTTCTGTGTGAAGAACAGTATTCCTGGGTTTTAGAGCACATAGAGTGATGGTTAAAGAGGCCAGGAAGATAAGAAGGAGCTGTGTAGATGGGACCAAAACAGAAGCAAAATCAGTGCTCTGAAACTATGAAACAATTGGATAAATGAGTCATTCTGCCCCCATCCCCAATTTAGAAAGAAATCTGTCTTCCATTATGGATATCCTCCTCCTCTCTGTAAAAGCAAGCCCGGTCCGCTCTCAGCCTCCTCCGAGACTGGGGATCATCACCCAGAGGATCCCAGCTGTAGACACTTGACATGACATGCTAGAATTATTAGGTTTCAACAAGTAATTAGGTTTGCATGCGTCTCGCCGTCTTGTGAAACTTTTCAGACGTTGGAAGTTGAGTGAATGCATCGTCCCTTAAAATACCCCAGCTTAATTGAATCAGTTGGAGACACGTCAGAAAGATTTCATTTGAAATCACTTCTCCATGTTCTTGGCTGTGCTTAGAGGTTGCCTTAGAGAGCCGCGGACTGGAGAAACAGTAGGAGAGTACACAGGAACAGCTGGGCTCCTTCCTGGCTCATGAGCTGCCATCTTGCCCTCAATTCTCCAGCTCGAGGAAATTTCATTTTCCAGGCTACCCACCCAAATGGGCAAAATTATTTTGGGGGGTGGAAGTGGGGAAGATAAATCATTTGGAAAACATTATGTAATGGAAAACAGATTGGACTGTAAATTGGGAAGTCCAGACTCCACTCCATTCTTGTCACTGAGTGTGTGACCATGGTTGTGACCATGGGTGACTTTCCCTTTTTGGGCCTCCCACAAAATGAAAGAGGGGGGGCTTAGATCATAAGATCAATGATTTAGAAGCTGAGAGGGATCTCAATAGGCATTGGTCCAACTCTCTTCTTCAGATAAGGAAACTGAGTCCCAGAGAAGTAACTGATTGCCCAAAGTTTTACAGATATTAAGCATCTGAGGCAGAATTTTAACTCGGATTCTCTGTCTGCAGAGCTAGGGCTCCTTCAACTAAACCATGATGCCTTTCATGATTTTTCCTATTCTAATCTCATAGAATCAACGAATTAATCAATTCAACAAGTATTTATTAAGATACCAGATACTGGGATTATAAATTTAAAAATTTCTGCCCTCAAGCAGTTTACATTTGGTAAAGTCAATCAGCAAACATTTATTAAGCATCTACCATATGCCAGGTATTGTGCTAAGCTCTGGGGATACAAGGAAAGATAAAAGATGGTCGTCAATCTTAAGGAGCTCAGTCTAATGGGGGAGCCAACATGCAAACAACTATGAATGCAGTTTGTAACTTTATCCCATATATAGGATAGATTGGAAATAATCCATTGAAGGAAATCACTAGAATTAAGAAAGATTGGAAAGGATTCCTATAGAAGGCAGCGTTTCCATTGGGACTTGAAGGAAGTCAAGAAGCAGAGACAGGGAATTGGAAGCTGAAAAGGAATTTGTATTCCATCAAATGAAAGCTCTTTTTTTGAGAGCTGGAACTGTTTAGTTTTTTGTCTTTTTATCCCAAGTCTCTGGCGCATAGTAGGCACCTGGTAAATTCTCATTGATAGATTGACACGACTCATCTGGAGATCATCTGGTCTGACCATTTCATTTCATTGATGTCGAGTCTGAGCTCAAGTACGTGGCACAGGCAGGATTTGAACCCAGCTTTGCTGACACGGCTTCCATGACTGATTTTTACAATGAAAACTGTCCAAGTGAAGATTCAGGAGAGGCCCTCCTCCTATTGGCCAGAAACCCAATGCAGATCCACGAGGAGGGTGATTATTGACATTATAAAAATGTTCTCCCTTTACCAGAGAGTTCACTCCTGGGTTCCTTTAAATAACTGAGCTCCCGGAATGCATTTAAAATGCAATTTGATTTACAGAAATTTGATTCACACACAGATTTTCAGGAACACGGCCATGGCTTCACACAAAGTGTGCGTAATAGAATGGGAGGACCAACTCCTGTAGTTGACAGAGACCTCCCTGGCCAATGTGGCCAGCCCCCACCTCAATAGGAGCCCCTTCTCACACAGCCCACCCCTCCTTGGATCTCTCCATTCTGGGGTTCTTAACCCCATGAGCTTGTTCTCTAAATATTCTGATATCTATTTCAATCTGATTGGTGTCCTTTGTAATACTCTGCTTTATTATATTCATTTAAGAACCCGATTCTCAGAAGAGGTCCATGAGCGTTAGTCACCAGACTGTCAAAGGAGAGCCAGGACACATGAAAAGATTAACAACCCCTGCTCTAATTATTAGGAAGTCTTTCTTTCTCTGCCTTTTTTTTTTTTTTTCCATTTCCACTGCTGCTAGTTCCACTGTCTGGGACCAGAGTAAATCGAACCCTTCTTCTTCATGACAGGTCTTCAATTACTGGATAACCAGTATAAGACTCCCCCCAATGGCACCCCCAGCCAAAAAAAAAAAGCCAAATTTTTTAAAGTCCCATTTCCCAGATCATAGTATAGGGAAAGAATACTGAATTTGTAATCTGAAGGTGTGGGCTCAAAGTCTAATCTTGGGCAAATAATTTCAGTTTGATCTGAATATTTTCAGCATTCTAGCCTGTTCCTGAGAAAGTTATAGGTTATAATCTAGGTTACAGGGTTTTAGATTTAGAAAGTCACCATCTGGTCCCATTCCCCTTGTTTTCAAAATGAAAAAGGTTGTGACTTGCCCAAGATCTCAGAAGTAGAAAATTGCAGAGTTCTTCTTAAGCCCACAGCACCAGAGCTAGAAAAGTATCTCAACCCCTACCTCCATCTCTCAAATCCATCCTTCTCCCCATTTTACTAGGATTCAAAGAGCAGGGTAAGTGACTTATCTGATGTTTCCTGGATGGCAAGTGGGGATTTGCATTCAAGTCTTTTGACATCAAATCCAGTGCAGTTTTTCATTTCTGTCTTCACCTTCCCAGTGCCTGGCATAGTCCCTGGCACATGGTTGGTGCTTAATCAGTTTAATCTTTTAAAAGAATAAATGAATTTATTCTTCTAGTATCATATACTGTCTCAAAAGTAGGGTTGAACGAAGTAGGTTCCATCCCCCTTCTGCTTGAGCCTGTTAAATGATGAATCAGCCTTCAAATTATAAAATGTTTAGTGTAGTATGTAGTAGGTGCTGTATAATTGTTAGCTCTTGTTATTAAAACCTCTTATATTATCATTATATTTTATTTTGTACTATAATGAGTTATGTCTTATCTAAGAACATCTAATTAAGTAGACCATCCAATAAAGAGGGCCTTAAGAGGATGGCCGGGATGGGAAGGATCTCACACTTATACTGCAGGAAATTTATACTGGCTAGAGGAACATTGTTCTGTTAGTCATTTTTCAGTCTTGTCCAACTTTCCATGATCCCATTTAGAGTCATCTTGACAAAAATACTGGGGTGTTTTTTTTATTTCCTTCATTTTACAGTTGAGGAAACCGAGGCAGACAGGATCTTTTGTTGTTGGGTCATTTTAGTTATGTTCAACTTTTCTAGCTTCATTTGGGATTTTCTTGGCAAAGAAACTTGGTTTTCTATGTCCTGCTCCAGGCTGAAGGAACTATAGACATTTAACCATTAGAGAGGAGGAGGAGGTGATAACTGTCTTCATGGAAGGTCATTGTGTAGAAGAAGGTCCACTAGCCTTATCCTGCTTGACTCAAGATGGTAGAACTAGAAATGACGGGATTGAAGCTTCAGAAATGACTTCCTAAGAGTTAGTGATTTCTTTCTGTGGCATTGACTCCCTTGGGAGAGAGCAGGTTTATGGTTTAATTCATTAGAAGGTTTCAAGCAAAAACTGATATCAGTATTTGTAGAATGTAAGCATCCTGAGGGTAGGAACTCATCGGGATTTTGTATCTAGTACCCAGCACAGAAACTTTGTAAGTAGGAGGGATTTAAAAAATACTTTTCAAACTGGAATCAGAGGGATTCTCAGTTAAGTATGGGGTTAGACTAAGGGGCTTCTGAGGTCCCTGTCAACTTAGAGCTGTGGGAATTCCATGTCTTTGTCTTACTATCCCATTACAATGCACAATGTCTGGAGGTGCGTGAATCCTGTCTGGTGAATCCAATTAGATTTGCTATTAAAGGACTTCTTGGGGGAACCAAGTCACAAACCTTTCTGATGTCAATATGATCTTGGAGTTATGTTGAGTTTGTATGCATTCAACATAACCAGCTCACTTTTTTTCATTCATGTCATATTTGACCCTTTGTTTCCTCTTTGGGGTTTTCTTGACAGAGATACTAGAATGGTTTGCTATTTCCTTCTCCAGCTCATTTTACAGATGAGGAAACTGAGGCAAACAGGGTGAAGTGACTTGGAAAGGATCACACAGCTAGTAAGTGTCTGAGATTTGAACTCATGAAGATGAGTCTTGCTGACTCCAGGCCTAGCCCTCTGTGGTATGACTTATCTACCCCTCAAAATACCCAAAGAATCATCAGTTTAGAATTAAAAGGGATTCTTGCAATCGACTCCTTTTTTAATAGGTGAACCCTCCAGACGATAAATGACTGAAGATTTTAGATTTGAGCTGGAAGGGATCTTAAAAGCCAATTTTACAAATGAGGATACTGAGGCAGAGACAGATTAAGTGGTTTTTGTCCAGAACGACACAAATAATGTGTCAGTATCAAGATCTGAACCCATATATTTTGAGATCAAATCTTGCTCCTTATTCATTGATCCATGATCCCTGATGGAAATGAGTAGACTTGGGAATTGTGGGGCGAAGGGGTGTCCCTAGAAGGGATGTGGGATGGGAACAAGGGTTTGCCACTGCCCAGTTTTGTCTTCTTTTTCCAGGGTAGCTGAGGATCCAACCAAGAAACTCCATTCTCTCATCAAAATTAGACAAGACGAACAGCAGATAATATCTTTTACTAGAGCAACTTAAAAATTAATATAGGCTTCTGAGCAAGGCTCCTGCCCTTCCCCCACAGCCGCCCCCGCTCCCATCCGCCTTTATCAGAGCAGTCTGAGAGTCTGGATTTGAGATTAAAACTCACAATTCATTTTTATATGCTGTGCTTAATCCAATAATGATTTCATGTTACAAACGGCAATAATATCTTTCAGCATAGTTAATCAGAAGAGACTTAATGCTGTCACTATTTATTAACCTTTGTTGAAAAGCAAGAAGTTTCCTACTAATCTGTGATTGTTGGGCTTGTCAAGCGCTATCAAGTGAAAAAACAGATTTGGCATTCATTAAAACGGTGAGAATTCTGTAATGACAATTGGCTCTACATGGTATTTGGTGCATGAAATCTTTGTTCTATTCCCTTTGATAGCTGTGAAAACTGAGGAGGGAGTGAGGCGCCCAAATGAGGACTTCAAAAGATTGGGAGTCTCTTTGCTACCAACTCCCTCAAACGGCCAGACGATGAAGCTGTTTCTAAACGGTAGAAAATTCAAACAACAAGAGACGAGGACTGGACGGGGGTAGGGCTTTGTGCTGGGACAGGTGAGGGACCACTCCAGCCCCAGTGTATCTCCCTGAAAAAGCAATCGGGCCCCTGAGTGTCAGATACCCAGGTTAGATACAGAGCGTGAGAACAGCAGGACATCCCACCTTCATCCTGATAGAAGAGTGGGGCCTTCAGTTTTCAACTGGGATGTTGGATTTCCACATCACTGGGACCATCTTGGGACTGGTGACCTAAGGTTTTAACTGCTTTTCCAAGAGAGGTCAAGATTTCTTTAGTTTCTCCGGGAAAGGGAAAGTACAGAATTTAGGGAAGCAATGACTAAATAGAGAAAAGAGGGAAAGTAGATAGGAGAAAGAGGAAAAGTAGAGAGAGGAAAGAGGAAAATAGAAAAAAGAAGGAAGGTAGATAGAAGAAAGAAGAAAAGTAGAGAGAGGAAAGAGGGAAGGTAGATAGGAGAAAAAGGAAAAGTAGAGAGAGGAAAGAGGAAAATAGAGAAAAGAGGGAAAGTAGAGGAAAGAGGAAAATAGAAGAAAGAAGGAAGATAGATAGGAGAAAGAGGAAAAGTAGAGAGAGGAAAGAGGGAAATAGAAGAAAGAAGGAAGGTAGATAGGAGAAAGAGGAAAAGTAGAGAGAGGAAAGAGGAAAATAGAGAAAAGAGGGAAAGTAGAGGAAAGAGGGAAAGTAAAGAGAAGAAAGGAAAGTAGAGGAAAGAGAAAGTAGAAGAAAGAGGCAATGGGTCATGTTCAATTCAGTCAATCAGGTGAACAAGCATTACTACTGCTACTACTACTACTACTACTCCTACTACTACTACCACACACACATATAATAAGGCATCTAGGTGGGTACAATAGATAGAATGCTGGGCTTTGGAAAGACATTTTCTTCAGTTCAAATCCAGCTTCAGACACTGACTAGCTGTGAGCAAGTTGCTTCATCCTATTTGCCTCAGTTTTCTCATCTGTAAAATAAGCTGGAGAAAGAAATGGCAAATCACTCAAGTATCTTTGCCAAGAAAATCCCAAATGGGGCTCACAAAGAGTCAGACATGACTATAAACAATTGAAACAACAATATATATTAAACATATCTAGGTGCTGGAGATGTAAAGACAAAAATACAAAAGTCTGTGTCCTCCCAGAGGTTAAATGCAGATTTAATATTTACATAAAGCTAGGTCAGTGGTCCTCAAACTTTTTAAATAGGGGGCCAGTTCACTGTCCCTCAGACTGGGCCGGACTATAGTAAAAACAAAACCTCACACTCTATCTCCGCCCCTCAGCCCATTGGCCATAACCCCTCAGGCTGCATAAATGTCCTCAGAAGGCCACATCTGGCCCTTGGGCAGTAGTTTGAGAACCCCTGACCTAGGTCCTGAGTCATTAGGATCTATCCAAAAGCCTAATAGTGAAAGGGCCCTTCTCTCAAGGAGTTGATATTCTGTTGCTTGAAGCAACATGTATATAAATGATGTATGCCAGACAGAGACAGGATGAGTGGAAGGTCATTGTGTGTGGGAGTGGGGCAGGGGTAGTATGGCCATTTGAGGAGATCATGGAAAGCTTCAGTTAAGAAGTGGTGCTTCAATTGAGTTCTGAAGGAAACATGAAAAAACTGAGAGACAGAGATGAAGCGATCATATAGGCCAGATATGAATAGGATGGAGATGGATGATGGAAGAACAGGAAGATACTTTTGCGATGTTCAGTTTCATTCAAGTGCTATATAAAAGTCACTTGTTCTTATTATGACAGGTTAGTATAACAGAGAATTGGCTTAGGAATCAAGAAGACCTGAGTTCAAATGCTACTTGAATCACTTACTAGCCTAGAGAAGTAATTTATCTCTTTCTGCCTCAGTTTCCTCATTTGGAGAATAAAGAGCTTGCTTTAGAATAGTGCTTCTTAAATTTTTTCTACTCACAACCCCTTTTCACTGAAGAAATTTTTTGTACTACCCCAGGCATTGTAGGTATATAAAGTAGGTAGACAAATAAAATTTTTGCTGGCAATAATTTATAATTTCACGACTTTCATCTTCACTTGTGACAGGGTCACAAACTTCAGCTTAAGAAGCTGGGGTCCAGATGGACTTTTCAGCCTTCTCTGAGCTTGAAATTCATGATCCTATCTCAGAAAAAAATTAAGCTATGAGGCATTTTCCCCTTGCTTGTTTTACCCTTTGTCTCTTTGCAGAAAAGATTTCCAAGACCTCTGTCTAATCCATGTCCTTATCTCAAGCATATGATTTAGGCGAATTGGGAAACCCTTTTGTTTTTAAAGACATCTTATAACCCTAGACAGAAGAAATTGATTTTTTTTTCTGGGAACCTTGATGGATTGCTTCTTCCAATGGACCAGGAATCCTTCACTTTTTTGGGTTGCTGTGGACCCCATAGGTAATGTGATGAAGCCTGTGAACCTCTACTTAGTGTTTTTAAATAAATAAAATAGAGTACATAGGGTTTCAATGGAAGCCAATTTAATTCCAATAGACAGGGTGGAAACTGTCATCTGCATTCAGAGAGAGATCTATGGGACAGAATGTGGATTTAAGTATACTATTTTCACCTTTTTATTTATTTATTTGTTTACTTCATTCTCATGGTCTTTTGGTCTGATTTTTCTTGGACAACATTACAAGTATGGAAATATGTTTAGAAGGGTTGCACATATTTAACCAATATTAGTTTGCTTTCAGTCACGGGGAGGGAGGAGGTAAGTGAGGGAGGGAGAAAATTTTAGAATACTAAGCCCTACAAAAATGAATGTTGAAAACTATCTGGAACTATTTGGAAAATTAAAATGCTACTGAGAAAAAACAAAGGTAGTTAATTATGTTGAAAGATAGTTATCAAAATATTTTTAAAAGAAAGAGAGGAAGAAGGAAAGAAAAAAGAGAGGAAGGAAGGAAGGAAGAAGGAAAGGAAGAAAGGAAGAAAGAAAGGAAGGAAGAAAGAAAGAAAGAAAGAAAGAAAGAAAGAAAGAAAGAAAGAAAGAAAGAAAGAAAGAAAGAAAGAAAGAAAGAAAGAAAGAAAGAAAGAAAGAAAGAAAGAAAGGAAGGAAGGAAGGAAGGAAAAAAGGAAAAAGGAGAGAAGGAAAGAAAAGAGAGAGAAGGAAAGAAAGAGAAAGAAAAAAGAAAGGGAGGAATAGAGGGAGGGAGGAAAATAAATGTAATCCCAGGTTGAGGATCTGACACATCCCTCACAGGGATATTTCAAGGCCAATCTTTGAAGATTTCAAAACATTCTATAAGTAAGCTTCACTTATCACTGCTTGTAGAAGATGCTCTTCCAGGGGTCAAGCTGGTCATTTCTCTGTAACCTATGGCCTTATACTGTTGCCTTGTCCAGGATCACATAGGCAGTGTGGATCAAAGGCCGGATTTCCTGATGCCATTTTCTCCTGGCTTCTCCAGGGCTTCTGTGGGAAGCAGATACAGGCAGTTCATGTTGTTCCCTTTGCACACACACTGCAGCCATGTGCACAGATGAGCACACTGAGTCTCAGAGAGGTGAATTGATACTCTCATGGTTCCACAGCTAGGGAATGTCAGAGGGTGAATTTGAATCCAGATCTTCCTAGTTCAAGTCCAACAAGTCTTTATCTCCCACGGTGGAGCTTCTTTAAAAGAAGGAGCAACTCCAGAAAGAAATGCCATGATGGGTTTTGCAGAGACTCATGTGAGCAGAGAGGTGAGCAGGTGCTGTTAATTATATAGGAAGAATTAAGCAGTCTGGCTGTGTGGGTTTTATGTTCAACTTGATAATAAAGGTTGCCGTAGAAAGGAATTCTCAAATCCGGGCTCCTCGTGGCCTCACATTGCAATGAAACGGATTCTCGCCTTGACTGGTTGGCGCATCTGGAATTAATGAACCAGCTTCTTACGGTGCAGAAATCAATGTTTTCTGCATTAATTGCACCATTCCAAATCCTTGTCTTTTTATTTTCTGAGGTACATGGCCACCGCCAAAGATGTCTCTCTTAAGCGGTATTCCTGGAGTTCTCCTAAGCCGAGGGCTCTCTCCTCCAGAGCCGGCTTCCACCATTGGCGCTCAGCCTCCTTGGTCACAGGGGAAATTGAGTACACACCCCGTTCTTTGCCCGACTCCATTATTATGTGTGGTGGAGACGTAGGGGGAGGTTAGGGCTCCAAAGATAAACTCAGACTGGAGTTCCCCGCAGACTCGCTGCTTTCTTGAATCACTATACCTCCATGAAGCCATTCAGTTCACATTCTGAAGCTTGCCATCCCTTCTCATTTTTCCAGATTAAATTAGACTTTGTTACCAAAAGCTGTGTGTTTTAAAGCCAGTGATAAATGAGACCGGCTTTCACCACTTTTCCCATGTTATTATTACCCAGTAAGACTTTTTAATCTTTCTTCCTCTTGGTACATTTGTCCCATTACTTCCTGGCACACAGTTAGCGCCTAATAAATGTTTGTTGACTTCCTTAGGGGCTGGTCCTTATCATGGCACTCTTGCCTTCTTCAGAACATCACACATTCTTTCATGTGTGAACTCCATCGGTTTAAAAGTTCATCAGTTAATCAGAAGCTATCAGTTTGCCCACAAATCTATCATGTAAATAATCATATCACCATCCCACCTCAAGGTTTAAAAAAAAGCCACTTAAGCCCATTCTTCCCCAAAAAAGGGGGGGGGAGACAGCCAATCATAGTAACTCCTCAAAAACTGGAGTGGGGGATGTAGGAAAAAGCCAAACAATTCTGCATCCCCCACTCCACCACCCTCCAAAAAAACACCTCTTTGTGGCCTAGTGGGTAATTGCAAGTTCCCGCTGACAAACATTAAAATTTGAGCCTTCATTCACCTGACAGGTAGCTGCATGTAATAATGATTAAAAATGAAATCACACATCTACAGAGAATTTTCAGGTAATGATTGGAATGTGGGAGTTTAATTTATTTTTTAAAAGGTGTTACTTTCCTAGCACCTGTTGGAACTGTTGAAAACCTGTGGCAGAGCCTTGATTGAATTAGTCTTTGCTAATAATTAGGAAGTAGGGCAGGCTGCAAAATGGCGAGAAATGGTGAGAACCAAGTGATAGAATTTTGTTCGGAATCTTTTTAAAAAAAACTTTTGGGGAGGGGTTAAAAATAGACAGGTTTGGGGCATCCTGAGGTTCTACTAATTAGTTTGTTTTTAAAAAATGATGTGTGCTGCAATATTTCATCTCTCATTTGATTCAAAGTCGGTCTTTCAGCCTCAGTGTTAATTAAACTCCTGTGAGAGGGTCTTAGGTTAGCTGTCCAGAAGTACTTCCTGAGAATGATGGGTAGACGCTAAAATGTAGAACAAAGGAAAGTCAAGATAATATTGTAAAACGCCATTTGTCCAAGTTGAGTTTTGTTCTTCATGGAGACAAGGTAGAGACTGGATTCCTCTTGGATATTAGGAGTCATCCAACTCCCACATTTTAATTCAAAGAAAACTGAGACCCTGATGGAAGGTAGGGACTAAATTGGGAGGCATCTAAGTTTTTAGATTTAGGTTTTAAACCAAAAATGATATTACAGTAATGACAACAATAAATTAACAATAAGTCACCAAGTGTTTATTAAGTATTAGATATATGTTTGCATTCTGCTAAGCCAAACAAATAGAAGCAAAAAGAAAGACAGTTCTTGCCCTTAAGATTACATTCTAATGGGGGCAGCTAGGTGGCGCAGTGGATAAGAGCACCAGCCTTGAAGTCAGGAGTTCAAATTTGGACTCAAACACTTAACACTTCCTAGCTGTGTGACCCTGGGCAAGTCACCCCAGCCTCAGGAAAAAAAAAAAAAAAAAGATTACATTCTAATGATAATAATAATAAGTCCGCAAATATGCCTTAAGAGGGGCAGTGGATAGAGTGACAACAACAAGAATATGTTGAAAGCACTGTGCTCAATTCTGGTGATATTAAGACAGTCAAAATAAAGGTAGTTTCTGCTGTCAGGAAACTTACATTCTAATAATAATAAATCGTAATTACAATTAGTCAACAAGTATTTAGTAAGAGGGCCAAGTAAGTAGCTGGATAGAGGGCCAACACCAAGAAAATGTGCCAGACACTGTGTTAATTAATCTCTGGTGATATAAATAGAAGCAAAAAGAAATCCAGCTCCCTGCCCTCAGGAAGTTTACATTCTAACAATAATGATTATAACAACAATAATAACCATCCTTTAAAATTTGTCTAATACCTGAAGGTATACAAAGCTTTTTATTTCTCATATCTCACTTGATGCTCATAAAGATCTTGTGGGATAGGTGCTGTATTAATTGCTTTTTTGCTGATGAAGATCCCTTGGTCACACAGGGAAAGGCAGATGTGGATGGGGAAAGATCAACTCTAAAAAAATGACCTTGTTAAGTAGGGTCACTAAGTTTGTCAGAAGTCCAGGTGGACTTCTCAGGTGGCAAGTTGGTACAGCTCTCCCCTTTTCTAAAACAAAACCCAGTAAGTAAAAATTCAGATTTATGTAAAACCAAGTAAAGGAGAGTATTCATTTTGCAAAAAGAAATCCCTAATTAATACAATTTAAAGGATTCCTTGAATAGAAGCTGCAAGAACTAATCCAGTGAGCATTTATTCCGCATCTATTATTACAGCTTGGTGGTGCAGTGGTTAGAGCATCAGGCCTATGTCAGTAAGACCTAAGTTCAAATTCCATCCCAGTGTTGTTTGCCTCAGTTTCCTCATCTGTAAAATGAGCTAGAGAAGAATACATAATGCATTTATTTAAGGCAGTTTCTACTATGCTACATCTGACATCAGGGTGAATATTTTCATTGAATTGACTGTTTCATTCATTCAAACAGCTGGTCAAATCCATCAAAAGATCATTTGAACTGGCTGGTTGTCAACTTCTGTTCAGTTCAACTGGTCAGGCTGGCTATGTTCGTGTGTGTGTGTGTGTGTGTGTGTGTGTGTGTGTGTGTGTGTGTGTGCATGTGTTCTTCTAAAGACTTGGCGGCATTTTGCAAAGCCTGGCTTCAGATCCTGCCTCAGACATTTACCTGGTATGACCTTAACCTTACCTACCCCGATTTTCATCCTCTGCACAGATTCTAAATCTGTGATCTTCTGATTCGAGGAGCTAAACAAGAATCCCCTCAGGAACACCCCTGACCAGCCAGTGGTCAGCCATCCTCCACTTAATATACTCTCATGATGGAGGAACCCATCATCTCCAAGACAGCCCATGTCACTTTGGAAAAGCCCAGTAGGAAAAGAGTTCATCCCTAAAGATCAATTTGATTCAGCAAATTGAAGTGTCCACCACATGCAAAGTTATATGAAACTCCATCTTGGCAGCCAAGATGGAGAAACACTTTGAGGTCTTATTATAAGACTCAGATTTGAAGGAAAAAGAGATGATCTGAATCTGTATGTTCAGACTTCAGAGCCAGAGGTCCTTTTCACCATCCTGTGTACTGTTTAGTGCATTCAAGAGAGGCTTCCTGTTTAGTTTCCATGACTTCTGAGGTTCCTTCTAACTCTGAGAGTCTGTGGTTTTGGGATGTGTGTGTATGTGTGTGTGTGTGTGTGTGTGTTCTTACACATATAGATCTCAGAGAAGGCTCAGGGAGAACATTATTATTAATAACAACTATTGTTTTGATAACTTTGTTATCAAAGAGTATACATACACATATATGTATTATGTACTCACAATATAAAAATATATAAACAGAAATGATGAAATTTCACAAAATATTTGTGTATATATGTACATAAACTATATCTAACTATATTTCTATATATATTTAGATAGATATATGCACACATATATCACTAAAGATTTTCATATTTTGATTTTTTGAAGATCAATCCAAAATTCGGGAGAGTAGAGCATAAACGAGGAATAATGTCATTTTCCTTGTGTGTATTCTTACTTTTCCTGGGCTCTTATACATCTGAATATATAATTTATATATTGATACTGACAAAAAGAAAGCCAGCATGGTACAATAGCTTTGGGGCCAACCTTAGGGGTAAAAAAAATGTACATTTGAGGCCTGTCTCAGACAGATATTCGCTTCAAGACTCTGGGTAAATCATTTAATCTCTCTTTGCAGTGTGGTTGATCTGCATTAGTGAGTAGAGTTTCCACACCTTGAGTTCCCTTCACTGGTGAAGCCACAGATCTGTACCAAAAAAAGGGAAAATAAAAAAAAAGAAAGAAAACAAATTTATGTAAAAAGAAGCGACATTTATTGCTTTAAAGGCTTCAGAATAATGTACATACCTATCATTCTCCAAGTGAGATATATATATATATATATAATATATATATATGTGTGTGTGTGTATATATATATATATATAATTATATATATATATACATTTTATTTCTTTATATATTATATATTTTATTTCTTTGTAATGGAATATATATTCCACCCCAATATTGTCATGGAGGGGGGACTTCTGGTAGAGTGTAAAGAATCTTGGATCTGGAGTCAAAGACCTGAGTTCAAATCTTTATATTTTCCCCCATTTCCTTTGTGACATATGGGACATATGTATCCCTATCCTCTCGGGGCTTTTCCTTTCCATAGAAAATGAAAAAATTGAACCAGAGGATCTTTAAAGGATCTTCCAGATCTCAGTGTGCAAACCGAGCTTCCTTTTATCTCAGTCTGGCCATTTGGACATGCACTGTTTCTCTTAGTTAACACATCCCAGAAACCAATCTTGTTAATATTATTAAAGAACAAACTTGGTATTTTACATTTTTAGCCAATTGTTCTTTGTGGTATTGATTTCCATGTAACATAGCTCTCGTATGAATAACTACTATAAATCGGCCAGCATTCATCATCTACAATAGCAATGAGCTCAGTCAAATTTTTTATTCATTAGACATGATTATGGAGCTTAAACTGTGAGGCTGAGAATAAAATATCAACCATATTTCCTGTAACCAGCTCTGTGTTTTACCTGGTACGCTAATTGGTCTGTTCAGGGACGGAAAGATTTAGGATAATTTGGCAAAATGAAAAAGCGATGGTCCAGGCGACAATAAATAGATGGATTTGTAGGACACGAATCTCTGAGAGTGGATTTGCTATCTCGAAGTAGAGCATTTGAGGGTGGGGGGAAGACTAGAAGCTTCAGTGGCTCCCAGAGATAAAGCAGAAAATTTCTTTTTGAGGCATTTCAAGCTTCTCACTGTCTGAATCCAGTCTACCTTCCTATTATTTTCCATCACACATTTTAAATTCTAACTGAACTACTTGCTGATGCCTCTATATGATACTCCATTTCCCATGTCCTTGTCTTTTTACTTCTTCCACTCCATGCCTGGTAGGTACATCCTTCTCACCTCTCCCCTATTAGAATCCTTAGATTCCAAAGGCTCAGCTCAGCTACCTCCCCTTAGACAAGGTACAGTTATTCACCTATGTCCTACTCTTTGTGACCCTGTTTGGGATTTTCTTAGCAGAGATACTGGAGCCCTTACCTTCTTCAGTTTCTTTTACATCTGAGGAAACTGAGGCACACAGGGACATTCCCCAGGTTCACCCAGACTGGTTTTGAATTCAGGTCACCTGACTCTAGATTCTAGCCCTATATCCACTTAGGAGTCAGATGTCCTAATCTGTGTTATCTTAGATACTTACTAGTTGTGTGACTTTTAGCAAGTCACTTAAACCTGTCTGCCTCAGTTTCCTAAAGATTGGTATTTTTGCAAACCTTAAAGCTTTCTCTATATATGAGCTATTATAATTGTTCCCACTGGAGAGATAATGAAGGAAAGACTGATCTGACATGGTCCAAGGGAAGAACTGGACATAATTGAATGATTGAACAATAACAAAATTTTAATTATTATCTCACCAGTGGCTAGTACCTTTTCCCATAACCCCCAGAAATTTCTTCAAATATATTTTTACAGTTAATCATTTGTGTTCATATTTCTCTCTCTGGTCCTGTGCCACAGGAAAGTATACTGATTCTGGTTTCAAATCACATCTTTGACAATTACTGCCCATGTGACCTTGGGACGAGTCAAAGCTCCATGATCCTCAATATTTCCCTCTGTAAAATGGACTAGATGGCCTCTGTGATCTTTCCCAGATTTAGATCTTGGTTCTTTCTTTCTGTCCTTCATTGAGTGCCTGGCACCGAGTAAGCATGGAATAAAATGCCTGTTGAAAGAGAATGAATGAAATTAGTTGCTCTTTCCTAAAAGGTAGGACGTTTGCTCTGGCCTCCTACTGTCTACAGACTCTCAGAACCGATTGGTAGCTTTCAGGACAAATCATCGGCTTTCATTATTATGTAAACCATGTGCTCTCTGGGTACCTTGACATCTACCCAAAGGAAAAAAAAGAACCCAACCCTTCAAAAAAAAAAAAAAAGAACCCCAAGAGCTCTCAAAAAGTTACATCTTGTTTTCACAGCTACCACTGGAACACCATCCTCCATCCCTCACTCAAACTAGCTGGAGGTCTTTGGTTTGGAGGTCTGAAGTGTTCCATGGTCTAAATATAGCCATTTAAAAGAAGATTATGGACGATCCACTTGGGACTGCTAAAAAGCCTTTCACAATAACTCTTGAAAGCCCGATGCCTTTAATCCTTAACTTTAATTTAAAATAAAGAAATCTTTTCAACTTGCCTTCCATTTCCCCCTCTCTCTCCCATTTTTTCCCTCCCCCTTCATTATTAAAGAATAAGATCTTTTACAAGTCTCTGGCAGAGCAAAGATGTGCTAAGCTGTTTTAATTTCTCGTGAAGATATTTTTTATAGAAGAAAAATCAAGTCAACACTCCAGTGTATACACAGACGTTTATGGAGATAGGAAGAATTAATCAGTTCATAAAGTTCCCAATGTAAAGATGAAGAAGGGGGTCTGGGGGAGAGGAGAGAACCCATTGATCAAGGGAAGCTGTTCTAGGAGATGCACAGATTTTAAAAAAAAAAAAGGCTTCCCTCCAAGCTTCTTAAATATTGGCAAGCAGTAAGGTCAAGATTTTTTTTGTTGTTGTTATGGAAAGTTACAGATAATTAATGTTGTTGAAAGAAGACTATTCCGCTGGCGTCTTGCAGACTAGCCCCCTGGTCTGGAATCTCCTCAAAAGAAACAAGTCAGGAAAAATCCACTGAGGAACTGCCAATTTCAATGAGCAATAAATAACAGCCCAAGATTACAAAAGCTGTTGAAAAAGTTACTTGTTGTAGCTGATATTTGATATAAAGCACTAGTCAGCCTCAGGCAATGAACTTGAGGGGGAAGGAGGTAGTCTCATGTCTATACACACATCCACACACACACTCACACACACATCCACAGGCACGCACATATACCCATTCCCATCCCCCCCATATCAGTAAAGACATTAGGTTTCATACAAGGATAAGAAAGTTCAACATTATCATGAATATTTACAATTTTCATTACTTCCTAGAAACACAGCTCCATCTTTAATATAATGGGCAGGAAATGCTTCTTTGCTAAGAAGGTCATTGCTTCCCCTTCTGATTTTTTTTTTTTTTTTTTTGCAAGGCTCTGTTTGCTCTTGTCCTTGAACCGGTGGGCAGCTCTGGCAGATGCAAAATATGGGGTCTTGCAAGGCCCTAGTTAGGTCACCTTTTAAGCCTCAATTGCTCTAGGCCAGATGTTAAAAAAATCAGATTCACAAGAATCTCCTTTCACAGAGACCTTGGTGATAGTCGGGTTCATTTTGCTCCCCTGCAGTAAACCTTTCTGCAGATCAAAAAGCATTTATTAAGTGCCTGTTCCCCCCATGGTGCCTGGGACTGTGCAGGGTGATGGGAGAAAAAAGTGAGGAAGTCTCTTCCCTCAAGGAGTTTACAATCAGTCCAGGGAAACATCTACATTTATAAGTATTTACAAAATCATCGTGGACAGTGGATGGATGGATGGGTGGGAAGAGGCGGCAACAGTAAATGGAGAAATCAGGAAAGTTTTCATGTAGAAGGCAGTACCTGATTGAGCCTACAAAGTGGACAGGCGATTATTAGCTCCTTAAGCTTTTTCTACTCATAGCCCCTTTTTGCCCAAATAATTTTTAATGCAACTCCTGGGTATACAAACAGATATACAAATCAAAAATCTATTGATGATAATAAATATAACTTTGTGATCCCCCACATTCAGTTATGAGACTCCGTATGGGGTCACAACCCATAGTTTAAGAAGCTTTGATCAGGCCTTTCCTTGAAGCCCTCCAGGGAAGTCTATCTCCTACAAAAGGATCTGGGACATTTTCCCTTACAGCAAGCCTAAATGTGCCTCTCACTCACTTCTACTCACTGCTCCTGATTCTGCCCTCTGGGGTGGAGTAGATCAAAGCCAGTCTCTCTCCATCAACATCTTCTCTTTTCTAAATCATATATGTTTCTGTTAAAAAAAAAAAGCGTCTGCTCTCTGCTTCCCCATCCCTGTGCACTCTAGTATGAGGTTCTGCCTTATTGCTTTGAAATTCAGAAGCTGCTTCTGTATCTCGGGACAGTTCCCAACTTTCTGCTCTGCTCACTAGAAAGATGAGTGAGTGTTTTCTTGTTTTCTGGGTGGGCCACAGGGAACAGGCAGGAAGCATGACTTATTAAGAGATGAAGAGTATCAAGGATTTAGTAGAAAATCCATCTGGTCCACTCTCCCTCCCCACTCATTTGCAGAGGTCATGCAGACCTCTCCCAAGTGAGAAAGCCAGGTCCAAAGATTTCAGTTTTCTCTCTACATCACACCGACTCTCTGAGAGGTCCAGGGCCAGGCAAAACTGTTAAAGTTTCATGTCTTTGTTGGAAGAAGACAAGATGAGAGGGAAGAAAAAACCAAGATTTGCTTCGATTTTTTTTAGAGTTTCCAGTCTCCCCCCTCCATTCCTTAGGTACAGAGCAGTTGTGTCTCCTGGAATCTCAAGAATTGAAAGGAACTTTGGTAGTCATCTCATCCGATCATCATCTGAAATGGAATCCCTGACAAATAGTCATCCATGCTTTTCTTGAAGACCTCCAGTGAAGAGGAACTCACTCCCTTCTAAGGCATCCTATTCCATTTGGGGGTAGCTCCCTTTATGGCAGGATTAGGCTGGGATGGATTCTGCATATCTAAATTAAATTGTTCTTGCATCAGTGTTTCTAGTTTGTGCCCATTGGGATGAACCAGAACAAATTTAAGCCCACTTTCGGGGAACACCCTTCAGATGTTTGAAGTCAGTGATCATCCTTCCTCCACCCTCACAAAGAAGTCATCATTGATGATTTGTTTGGAGGATAATTTGAAGAAGAAAGAGTAAAAATCCATTGGAAATATGGCATCTTTAAAGTTGGGCCCGAAGAGTCAGGGGAGGGGCTTGGACTCTATTCTCAGGGTTATAAATTAAGAGCTGGAAAAGATTTCAGAGGCTATATGGCCCAGGTAACTCACTCCCTTCATTTTCTGGAAGAGAAAACTGAAGAGATTAAAAAACAACTTACTCAAAATCATAGAGTAATAAACATCAAAAGTAGGACATGAACTCTGAATACAAAAACATGAACTCTCATTATTCCACATGATCAGAATAGCCTAAATCCCAAAACCCAGCAACCTCCTGGTTGGTTTCTTAGGAGTTCTTAACCCAAGGTCCTAAGAAGTCTATGGATAGATTTCAGTCAGCTCCATGAATCTGGATGGGAAAAAATTTACTTCTAAAAATTTTTTTACATCTTCCCCCCACACACCCTCTAATTGAAATGTAGCATTTTTTGCAATTTTTATTTAAAACGAGCCACAGATCATTTGCATCTTAACAAAATGTACAGTATAGCCTATCATATACAATTTCCACTTCTGCAACAAAGAAAAGCTAGTGTATTTTCTCAATTTTTTTCTCCAAGGCCATATTCATTCATTCAAATTACATACCATTTAAGGTTTAAGTTTTTTTGGTTGTTGTCAATGGTTCTGTTTCCATTTATATTGGTCTAGGAATTATAGATGTTGTTTTCTTGGTTCTACTTACTTCACTCAGCATAAATTCATATGTCTTCCCATGCTTCTCTAAATTTTTTCATATTCATCCTTTCTAGCAACTCAATAAACATATTTCATTGCTTTAATATACCACAGTTTGTTTAGTCATCTTCCAATTGACTACTTTGCTTCTGATTCTTTACCATCACAAAAGGGGAGCAGCTATGAATATTTTGTTGTATATGGAATGTTTCTTTCTGTCTTAAACCTTCTTGGAGTATATGCCCCAACAATGGAATCTTGGGTCAACAAGAATGGACATTTTAGTCCTCCTCTTAGAATAATTCCAATTTGCTTTTGGAATTGTACCAATTTGCAAGTCCATCAACATTGTGCCTGTCTTTCTATAGCCTGTTAAGCTACAATATTCCATCTTTGGTCATCTTTGCCAGTTTTCAGATTATGAAACAAAAACCTTAGAGTTATTTTGATTTATATTCCTGTTATTTTTTATTTAAAAAACAGCCCATGTGTAGTTGTTACTAGTTTGTGATTCTTTTGAGAACTATTTGTTAGCATCATACACAAATGCATAATATACATATGTATTGTGTAGACAAATATACACAGGGAAGAAAAAATGTGAAAGAGACAGAGAGAGAGAGAGAGAGAGAGAGAGAGAGAGAGAGAGAGAGAGAGAGAGAGAGAACAGCACCTGGTACAAAGTATAAATTATGTAAATGCCACCTACCTGGCTAATATCGTTTAGCCCACTTATCTATTGGGGAATTACTTTGTGTCTTATATTTTTGTGTTGATTACATATAATGGATATCAGACCCTTATCAAAGATATTTGATACAAAGGCTTTCCCCTAATTTGATAGATTTTCTTCTTATCCTAGCTGCATTGATTTTGTTTGTACAAAAATCTTCAGTTTCATCTAAGCAAAATTATCCATATCTCTTCTGCTTTTTATTTGGTTAGAATTCTTCCTCCAGTCATTCATGTAACTAAAATTACTCATTCTTATCTTTTGTAGTCTTTTCTGCTCTTTGGTAGCATTCTTCCTCTAGTCATAGTTGTAAAAGATATTTCTATCCATTTTTTAAACTGAAGTAACTGTTTATATTTAAATTGAGTGTTACTGTGAATATGTGATATAAGGTACTGAGCTAAATTAATTTTTTTCAAACTGCTTTGCAATTTTCTAAGCAGTTCTTGTCAAATATAGATTTCTTCCCAAAGTTCATGTTTTTTTGTTTTTATCAAATAATGGGTTATTGAATTCATTTGTATTGTTGTTCAGTTATGTACAATTCTTCATGACCCCATTTGGGTTTGTTTAACAAAGATACTGGAGTGGTTTTGCCTTTTCCTCTGTAGCTTATTTACAAATGAGGAAACCGAGGAGAGCAGGATGAAGTTACTTGCCCAGAGTCACACATCTAGTAGTGTATGAGGCCAGATTTAAACTCAGGAACATGAATCTTCCTGAAGCCAGGTCCAATGTTCTGCCCCTGTTTTAAGACTTACTCAAGTCCTTTTCCTTACAACAGCCCTGTGAGGTAGAAACTATATACAAGGATTCTTATCCCCATTCATTCCATGGATAAGGAAACTAAAAAGAGAAAAAGATGACTAAAGCAGGCCACTGAGGTAATATCAAACCCATTTCAGCTCCTAGCTTTACATTCACCACTTTTCTTTAATGACACTACTCATCCCCAAAAAAGTGCCATGGACATGCTCATCTATTCACTCCAGATTAAATTGAATTAAAATTAACTTATTTAAGAATTGCTTGATGTTTTCTGAGATCATTGGAGATGTACTGTAGGCTCAGGTCATCAAGACTGGGAATCACAGTTGTCCTTTCAGAAAAAATTGTACCAAACAATTCCATACTCTTTTTCTCCTGAGGTCTTATTTTCTAGCCCAAACTTGTATCCTCCATTCTCTCCTATATTAATCTTTTTAATGTCACTCTTCACTGATTCCAAGGAAAATACATGCGTTTGGATAGAGTAGCACTTCTGTCTTTCCCTAGGAGATGCAAGGTGATTCCCAACCCTGAAAGTGACTGAAGTTCTCTGAACCTTATTTGGGAGGAGAACAGGGTGGACAAATAGTATATATCAGTGTGGGCAAACAGTGTCACATCGGACTTTTGATAGGCTCATGTCCGAGGACCACCATGTTGTAGTGAAAAGAGCCCTGAGCTTTGGGTGCTGAATTTGGAGTCATATCTGAATTCAAATCCCTCAAACTTTCTTGGTCTCCATTTGGGATCTTTGACATGGGAATACCTTTACACTTCTACTTTTATGGCTCTTTGGTCCAACCTCCAGAAGGGCAATTCCACTTTTAGAGTATAGTGGGAAGAGCTCTGGGGACCAAGATTATCTACAAGTGCAAGATATTCTTTCTCCAACAGTTAAGGGACTTGCCCATGTTTGTATAGTAAGGGTCGAGGGTAAGATTTCAAAATGGAACCTTTGGAATCCAAGGTGAGCATCCTATTTGCTCTCTAACTTCTCTATGAATCTAATAGATTCCTACTAGAGTAGAGAAGGGCCCAAAGATTTGGTATGAGGAAACTCCAACTGAAGAAGCTCCCTCCAGATTATAATGCATCTGTATCTTATAGACTTAGTGATTTGCCTAGAACATTTAGAGGTCAAGTGACTTTTGTCCAGGGTCATACAATGAGAGGCAGGATTTGAACTCAGGTTGGTCTGCCTGACTTTGGTGCTGACCATTTCTCTCTTAGGTCCTCCTGCCTTTCCTATTCTAGAATATAAACTATAAAAAGACAGTTGGCTCCTTCCAGATGTCTTAACTACTATGTCACGATGTGTCTACGAGGCGCGTCCTAGCTCAGCAGCTGATGTGCCGTGTGCTGCCATCGTTGCATCCTTCTCTGGTCTGTTCTCCCTCCCCAAAAGCCAGAGCCTGCAAGGCTGCAAGGCCAGACGTGAGAGGCTTGGTGTGAGGATCAGCTGATGCCAATTCTGCTACCATGCACAGATGTATCTGCCAGTTCCTGATGGGTGGAAATGATCTGGGAGCCGCTCACTTCATTGATAATTAAATTCAAATTAAGAGAGATTTGCATTTATCAAAAGACTGTTTGACAAGGCGTCACTGTTCCAATCCAGCACTGGGGAGCCAGGGAGTTTGCAAAGCAAGGTGGAAATTGGGGAGGGGGGGAAAGGAAGAACAGGAAACAATTAGGACAGGGAATAACAGTGCAGATGAAATGGCATCCACCTCCCCCCTCCCCACCCCAGTTCTGAATCTTAGAACATCATTATCCTTGAAGGGCTTCCAGGCAAAAGGGAGGTTTTTTACTCATTGAGAAGATCTGTTGCAACAATGGATTTGTCAGAGGTTTGAGGTTCAATTTGGGACATGGGAGAAGTTGGTGGTTGAGCTAGAAAAGTCTGAGAGCAGCCAAAGAACTCTGGGAGATGACTATGAACCACTACATAGAATTCCCAATACCCCTATTTTTGTTCACCTGCATTTTGGATTTCCTTCACAGGCTAATTGTACACTATTTCAAAGTCCGATTCTTTTTGGACAGCAAAACAACTGTTTGGACATGTATACATATATTGTATTTAATTTATACTTTAACATATGTAACATGTGTTGGTCAACCTGCCATCTGGGGGAGGGGAAAAATTAGAACAAAAGACTTGGCAATTGTCAGTGTTGTAAAATTACCCATGCATATATCTGGTAAATAAAAAGCCATAATAATAATAATAATAATAATAAAAAGAAAAGTCTGAGAGGTAAGATAGTAGAGAGAGGAACTGGCTCTATCATCCAATGACGGAATATTCCCCACTAACCATGCTGATCAAACCCATACATACTTATCCATTCTGTGCAACACTTGCCCAGCTAAGGGGCACAGTGGATAGAACCCTGGCCCTGAAGTCAAGAAGACCTGGACAGGTCATTTAACCTCTGGCTGCCTCAGTTTACTCAGCTATAAAATAGTGATAGCACTCTCACAGAATTAGTGTGAGAATCAAATGAATGCTTAGTGTAGTGCCCGGGACAATTATTATTTGTTCCTTTCCTTCCCTTGTAAATTTACTGGGTGAGGGAGTAGTGCACTCAATTTCCTGTAAATCAGGGGATTATGAACTTGGTTTAAATAAATTGATAGCTATTTTAATATAACTGCTTTCCTTTGTAATCCGATGTATTTTATTTTATGCATTCAAAAACAATTCTGAAAGGAGGTTCTCTGTTTTCACCAGAGTGATAAAGGAGCCCATGACTCAGAAAATGTTAGGAACCCCCCATACTGAATCTCCTGCCATTGAGTGAATGCTGAGGAGACTAGCCCATCTCATTTTTCTAGACTGTCTGAGATTCTCTGGAAACATCTGCTGCAAGAGAGGGAAGCTAGTAGCCACTCTATTGAGCGAACACATCCAAATCTTGCTTCTGAATGACTGTGAGACAGGGTAAGTCACCTTAATCCACCAGTTAGTGCTAGAAAACCCCCAAAGACTAAACATTGCAGAGGAAGTGCTGATTGGTATTGATTTGGGGAGTTTCGTCACTGGGAGTTCCCTAGACCAGTGTAATCACAGATCTGATGCCCTTCCTCATCTTCCCAACGATATGCTATATGTGGATCCTTTTCCCATCCTTTCTTGTACATTTATATTACCCTTTGAGTAACATTAAATTTAGTTTCTTTGGAAACTGGTATACCATGACTGCTGGGCATCTAGGTGGCCTAGTGGATAGAGCACTTGGTCTGGAATTAGAAACTCATACTCCTGAATTTAAATATGGCCTATTTCCTAGCTGTGTAACCCTGGGCCAATCACTTCATCTTGTTTGCCTCAGTTTCCTCATCTGTAAAATGAAGTGGAGAAGGAAATGGTAAACCACTCCAGTATCTTTGCTAAAAAAAAAACAAACAAAAAACTGCCAATGGCATCACAACAAGAGTCAGACACTACTGAAAAATAACAATTTAAAACTCCAGGACCCACTACATCACAACATTGGGAAATTGTTAGTATCAAGAAGATGGATTTTATTTCATGGAACAGTTGAAGTTATTAAGAGAATGTGGCATTTTCCCAAAGGCAGTCCTATGTCAGTGTGTTCTGTTCCCCCTATTCAGTTTAAGGCCCATCTCCTTGTCTTAAGATAGCATCTGATTTTTAAAAAAAGAACGAGAGAAAGAAATAGCATCTGTCTTGGGCCTTTTTCTGGACTCCAGAGCAAGGCCTCCGGTGGTCTCCATCTTAATGTACTGGAGTCTCCCAGTCTCCCCAGGGATCTCCCCAGGACTCCTGTAGGGGGGATTTCTCAAGCTATTGAAATCCGCAAGCAGCCAAGAATCTGAGAAATGATGGCATCAGTGGATTTAGGATTGGGAATCATGGGAAGAGGTCAAGAACTCATTATACTTAGCATCAGAGCCCAATTTCCTGCATTGCCTGGAGTTCATTCCACATCAGTGCATTGGCATTTGAAATATAATCTAATTCGGGCAGCAGCTATAACATTTTAATATCTTACCTATAAATAGTTAGGGCTCCCTTAAAGATGATTTACCCAGACTACCGTTGGCTTCTCTTTGGGAGGAAGGAGCAGGTGGATGAACTGAGGGACTGGGCACAAACCCTGAGTCTATCTTTTCTTAATCAGTGGCTTCCTCTGACTTAAACAACCCTTTCCTCTGGTGCTGGTAATGTGTGTGTGTGTGTGTGTTGGGGGGGGGGGGTTGGTGTATGATTCTGTGTGTGTGCGTGTATAAATGTGTGTTTGTGGGTATTCAAAAGGAAAAGTTTTTCTCTTGCCTTTGCAAAATGTGTGTGCATATATGGGGGAAAGACTTGATTTGAATTGTAAAAATGAAGCCCTAATTGTAAAGCCAGATGCATTTATACTCATAGTTTCAAACAAGCAAGCAGCATTCTATTGCTTAGGAGACAGACAAAAGCCAAGCAGGGCCTGCCCTCAAGAAAGTTCCATTCCTCCCGCTCAATTCTGACCCATAAGCCCCCTGCCCATAAGAGATGTCTATCTGGGACTCCACTTTGTACCCAAAAGCATGACCCCATCTGGTCTCCCTAACCAAAGCTGATAGAGTCGGGTAGGTTTATCAGGGTTCTTTGTCTGAGGCATCTGTGGGAAGAAGAGGGGAATCTAGATTTGGTATAGCCAAGGTTCTGGGACAAGGGCTGATCCATGATCCGTGCTGAAGGATGGGGGGAGGAAGGAGATACCTGGGAAACTGGCAGTGAGATTCCCTGCTGATGAGAAAGGGGGCCTTCCTTTGGCTGGATGTCTATGAGATTTGAGCTTTCCTGAGGGGCAGCTGAATGATCCTTCGCCCCAACATATGTTCCTCTTGAGAATGATTTCTAGAAGAAAGAGACGATATTAAAGGCTGGAAGAAAAGATTTAAGGGGGAAGAAAAGCCCATATTCAAGTATATAGAAGACGATTGTGAGGAAGAGGATGCGCCTGCCTCGGTGATCCCTTCCAGCTCACTCTGTCATCCCTGTGAACACAGAGCCTTATTTCTCGCTCTCTGAGAGATGCTTGAGCTTGTCTGGAAGGAGTAAGGTGGTGATGTATTACCTATGCAATTTCTTTTACAAAGCTTCCTCTGGAGCTTCTGTGTAACTAGAATCTGTTGACAGTGGACATTTGGCCAGAAGGCAATTCTCACTTTTTCATCAATACAGTAGATTGAGTAGACAGTGAAGGATCTTTTTTTTTTTCTTTTTTTGCAAGATGCAGCATGGCATGTCAGAGCGGAAATCCCTTCTTGATGCAGAAATATGTATGCGTACAGCGATTTTTATTTTCTTGTTTACTCTGGCTGCTCTCCCCCAATATTTGCAGCCAGTCAGAGGTGCCTGCCTCCTTCGTGTTCTGTACAGCTGACTTTATGTTCCTCAGCCGGGAAGGTTCTTTCTTTTTTAATATTAATAGATTTTATGTAGTTGATGTTTTCCATTTACACTTGAAGCTGTAGAGAGCAGACATTAAATATAAACGTCTCCGGCGTGGGCTGTCGGTGGTCGAAGGTTTAGAGAACAAGAATCCATCCGAGCGAATGACTAAGCTGGTTGGTATCTTTTATTGGTTTAATCGGAGCAGAAGTCATCATGGAACGTTGGATTGGATGACCTCTTTTGGTTTAGAGGTCAAAGGAGTTACAGACTTAGCTTCCAGCGGGAGAAACATTGAACCATAGAAAGTCATAAGCGGAAGGGTCCTTAGAACAAAGAAAATCAAAGCTGAAAGAGATCTCAAGGTGCAGAACTTTGGAGCTTGACAACATCAAAACTAGCAGAGGAGTGTCTTGGGTGACTTCAGATGAGTCCCTTAACTTGGTTCCCTCTTCATAAAATGAGAGAGATGAATTGGGAAGGGGTTCTTTACCTGAGGCATGTAAACTTTTTTTTATTAAAGCTTTTTATTTGTAACATATGCATGGGTAATTTTTCAACATTGACCCTTGCAAAACCTTCTGTTCCATATTTTCCCTCCTTCCCTCCACCCCCTCCCCTAGATGGCAGGTAGTCCAATACATATTAAATATGTTAAAATATATTAAACATTTTTAGTATTTTAATTACTTGATTTTAGTATTTTAATAACCTGATTTGTAATTCTGTGGTTTTTATTATGCATTTAAAACCATGATTCTGAAAAGAAATCCAAAGGATTTACCAGGTTGCCAAGGGCATCCATTAACACAGAAATGGTTAAGAGCCCTGTTGTTAAAATGGTCTTCCTGGAACATTCTGACACTATTCTAAGGCTATTTTTGATAGCAATATTCTGTGTTCTATGCCCCCTCTTAGCTCTAACATTGTGTTCTGAGGACCTTCCAAGCTCTGATTTTCGATGTTCCAAAGTTTATTTTAGTTCTTACATCCAGTTTGCCTCTTGACTCTCAAGTTCTTTACTTTAAAACAGGAGTTTTTAACTTTGTTTACATCAAGGACCCCTTTGAGAAAGCCTATGGACTTTTCAGAATAAGATTTCTAAACACATGAAATAAAATACAAAAGTATTACAAAGAAAATCAATTATATTGCGATGTAGTTTCCAAAATATTTCGCTGGCCCCCAAGTTAAGAAGCCCTTTGACCTTCTGTCTACTTCCAAAGTTCCATTCTCTAATATCCCTCCCAGCGCTGCTTTTCTTTGTTCTAAGGACCCTCCCAGTTATGCCTCCCTGTGTTATGTAAGATCTGACTTTACATATTTTAAAGACCCTTTCATTTGAGTGTCTCTAGGCTGGTTCTACATTCTGCCTATCTTGATCATAATCTTCCTCATCTTGAGCATAAGCTTAACATTTCTGTAGTTCAGTCTTTTCGTCTCTAAAAGGGGGAGCAGAGAAACCAATGTCAAATATTTTGGATGACACGTGGCTTTGAGATACTTTGATGGCTTCTATCTTCAGACCCTCGACCCCATACAGCGATCCCTTTCAGGTCTCAGTTTCCTTATTTATTAAAGGTGGGGTAGACTGGATGATTTCATGGGCCCTTTTCCACTTGATATCACAGCATCCTCAAATTCCCAAATTATGAAGTCTTCCATCCCCTTAGATGAAACTCTTACCCAAACCCTTTTTTGTTTTCAGTTCAAACTAGTACCTCTCTAACTCAACTCCCTTTTTCAGCTTTTATAGGGATTTTCCTTCTCTCTTGCAGGATATTGAGGGAAGGAACCAAAAGTAGAATCTTCTCAAAAGAGGCCCCACTGAGGTCAAGCAAACTTGACATTGATTTCAGCTGTGAATTAATAAACTTCCATTAGATTTCCAAATGGGAAGGAGTTCTCCAAAATAAGCCCCTCTTCCATGTACAAACCAAAGCAGGGATGGGGGGGAGGGGAGAGAAACTAAGACCAAAAAAAAAAAATCCAGTATGCTCATCTGTGTATTTGAGAGCTATCACCAGGTATCAGGAAGTCTGGAGCCATTGTATAACAGACTGTCCCAATTTAATCCGTCTATCTAGTGTTCAGTCTTCAGACCATGTTTGAACATTATAAATGGAATAAAATGATTCTTGGTAATGGCTTAATAAAACAGGTGAGGCAGCTAAGTCTGTCTGCTTGTATCCTTGGACTAGGGCCAGATTGATTTGTCAGAAGGGGAAGAAAAAAAAATCTTCTTATGTTGTTACACTTTAGAGATTGATCCATTAGAAGGCTTTGATTTTATTCTCTCTCTCTCTCTCTCTCTCTCCTCTCTCTCTCTCTCTCTCTCTCCTCTCTCTCTCTCTCTCTCTCTCTCTCTCTCTCTCTCTCTCTCTCTCTCTCCTCTCTCTCTTTCTTTCTCTCTCTCCTCTCTCTCTCTCTCTCTCTCTCTCTCTCTCTCCTCTCTCTCTTTCTTCTCTCTCTCTCTCCTCTCTCTCTCTCTCTCTCTCTCTCTCTCTCTCTCTCTCTCTCTCCTCTCTCTCTCTCTCCTCTCTCTCTCTTAATTTTTCTCTTCTTTCTCTCTTTTCTCTCCATCCCTCTTTTATGAGGAGCAGTTTTTGAGTCCTTTTCTTAATAATAGAATATGCACAAACTGATGGAGAGAGCAGACAGAGAGTATTCCATAGATTATAAGCAATTCCTACCTGGTAATTTACAGGCAGGAATGTATTTTGACACTCCTGGTTGAATTTTTCTGTGGTGAATCTGGACATCTTTGAGGAATGCATAATTGGTGGGACATACACATGCAGGAGACCTGGTTTTACAAGGGAAGAAAGGGAGAGGCATGGAGGCTGTTGATTCAGGATAGCATCTTGTTGAGCTGAAAGCATAATGCTGGTAGCCATAATGTCTGGCCTTTCTGAGCCCAGAACCACTGCTTCCCTGATTTTCTGGGTATTGGAACTGTGCAGATCTCACTTTGCTTTCCTGAAATCTTTTGAATCTTAAGTGATCTGTCCCCATAAAAAGAGGCAAATAAACAACCTTCCCTTCCCTTGAAGGGGTTATTTAAGTAATGGCCTGATGGCTACTTCCCAGGTGTGTGTTCAAAGGGAAAGTTCCTTTCAGATATCAGGTGATAGGGGCAGCTGGTGGGTGCCACAGGCAGCGAAATGTGGACAGAGTGCTGGGCCTGCATTTAAATCTGACCTCAAGCACTTACTAGCTGGGTGACTCTGGAGTCACTTAACCTGTATACCTCAGTTTCTTCATCTGTAAAATGAGCTGGGGAAGGAAATGGCAAACCCTCCAGTATCTTTGCCAAGAAAACCCTAAATGGAGTCATGGAGCTACAAGTGAAATGACTAGACAACAAAAAGGAGAGGCAGCAGTTCCTAGAGGACAGAAAATTCATCTCAGGGTTAGGCAAATTTGGGTTCAAGTCCACATCCAACATATTGGCTCTGTGGCTTAGGATAGGTCACTGAACCTCTCAATGCCCTGAGCAAGTTGGCAAGGCCATCAATCTCAGAGAAGGACGAGATCTGCATTAGCAGAGAAATTTCCTTACTAGAAGTTCTCTATACCAGAGAAATCAAATCTGCTCCAATGGCTTAGCCCACACGGCTGCCAACATCCAATTCTCAATTCTGTTATTATTCAACTGAATCTCTTAGTTATTACATGTTGAGTCAAGATGGCTGCTCCTTGGTCCTATGGATTCTGGGTTTCAAGCTTAGCCCCAGAGAACTAAGCCAGACTCGTCCAATATTGGGGACCTGACTGACATGTGCTTTCCCCGGAAGAATTCAATCCAAAAGGCAGCTATTATATATTAGCTATGGTGCCAGATACTGAGTGTACTCGGATAAAAAAGCAGTCATCCTACCTGCAAAGAGTATATATTCTATAGGGAAGAGGAGCCATTATAACATAATATTGTAACATTTATATATTATATAAGAATTGTAACAAATATCAGATTTTAGAACTAGAAGGAAGCATTGTAACATAATATTATAACATTTATATATTATATAAGAATTATAACATAATGACAAATGAACTGGAAGGAGAAATTATAATATTATAACACATATATTATATGACAATTATAACATCAAATGATATCATAAATTTTAGAACTGGAAAGAGGAATTTAACATAATATGATAATATTTATATGTTATATAAGAATTATAATGTAACAAGTGATATAGATTTTATAACTAGAAGGACTTTAAATATGATAACATTTATATATGATATAATAATTATAACAATAACAAATGATGTCAGATTTTAGAACTGGAAGGAGGAATTATAACATAATATTATAACATTTATATATTATATAACAATTATAACATAACAAGTGATATACATTTTAGAACTGGACGGAGATATTATAATATGATAACATTTATATGATATAATAATTATAACATAACAAATGATAGATTTTGGGACTGGAAGGAGACATTACAACATAATAGTATAACATTTGTATATTACATAACAATTATAATAACAAATGCTATTGTAGATTTCAGAACTGGAATGACTTTAGTTGAGCGATTGGGTCCCCAGGATTTAAGGGATTTGCCACTTCACTTACCTTGTTATAGGTGATATGGTTGGAGTCTCGAGACCTGAATCTGAATCCTCGCTCTGCCGCTTTTCCATGAGACCTTAAATAAGGCACTAAGCTTCCCGGGTCTCAGTTTCCTCATTTGTTAAATTATAGGGTTAGACTAGGTGGTCTCTGTGATCTCTTCCAGCTCACGATTGGTGATCCTGGAATCTGCTGTATCAGGGACTGGATTTGCATCCAGACTTTTGATTCCAAATTTATTGCGTGACACACAATGTTATTCAGATTCTGCTGTGTGACGCAGGCTTCCCAGCTTCCCTAATCAACTCTTCCTCTCTGAAAAAGAATCCCCCTAATCATTTAGGGAGAAGGAGAGGACTTACAACTAAGGGATTGGAAAGATTTCCTGTAGGAGGCGGCACTTGACCTGAGCTTTGAAGGAAGGTTGAGGATCCTCAGAGAGGGAGGGGAGGAAGGAAGGGAGACAATGAAGGCAAAGGCCCAGAGGTGGGAGATGAAGTACTGAATCTGAGTGATGACAAAGAGACTTGCTCAGGAGGAACAGTGAGTCTCCAAAGGGGAGAGAAAGGGGGACTGGTCCCGGGTTGGGAAGAGCCTCAGTGCCCAAGCCGAACCTTGCCGGAGGAGGCAATCGCGAGCCTCCCGGTGCCTCGTTGTACTTAGAGCCCCAAGCTCGAGCTGCTGGCGCCGAGCAGACTGATACGCGGGAGTCAGAGGTTAAATTCCAGTGCGCCAATGAGGTGCCCATCTTTCATGGAGAGGTGGCATTCTCACCAGGCGTCTCCCATGTTGTCATGGAGACGGAGGCATGGGACCCAGAGATTGGAGCCGGGAATTAATGGCAGTCCCGGGTAAAGGATTCCTGTCTTGGCTGAGTTGATGGATTACATTGATGTGCCATTTGTCATACTGTAATTGTTCTGGCAAATGTAATACCCACTAGTATAAACATTGTGCTGCTTTGCTAATAAAACCGAAAATAGGAAGAGAAAGGAGATACAGTGCTGTATTCACTTAAAGAGACAATGCCTCTTTTCTGTGCAGGAGCCCACTTCTTCCTGAAGCCTGGCTTGGGCCTCCTTCTCTTTATTGATGGGCCTGAATGTGCTAAGGAGCCGTTCTGCCTCCTTCATGGAATACTTAGGATGGAGCCTCTTGCGTTCCAGGACAAAGGGTTGACATCGGAGGCACTCTATGATCTGGCCCAGCCTGCCTTCCCCATCTCTAAGGCCGGGCACAGACCCTAGTCTTGAGACAAATAGGGAGTCAAATGCACCAAGTAAACTCTCTCCTCCTTCCCTCGGCCTGATAAAATCTATGACTCCCATTAAAAAATAGGCCTTTCCACAGGGCCAGGACCTCCATGCCCAGTTATTAGTTCTCCTTCTCTCTCTCTCTCCTCTCTCATCTCTCTCCTCTCTCTCTCTCGTCTCTCTCTCTCTCTCTCTCTCTCCCTGTCTCTCTCTCTCTCTCTCTCCTCTCTCTCTCCTCTCTCTCTCTCTCTCTCTCTCTCTCTCTGTCTCTCTCCCTGTCTCTCTCTCTCTCTGTCTCTCTCTCTCTCTCTCTCTCTCTCTCTCTCTCTCTCTCTCTCTCTCTCTCTCTCCGTCTCTCTGTCTCTGTCTCTCTCTCTGTCTCTCTCTCTGTCTGTCTGTCTCTCTCTCTTTCTCTCTCTCTCTCTCTCTCTCTCTCTCTCTCTCTCTGTCTCTCTCTCTCTCTCCATCTGTCTTCCTCTTCCTCTCTTTTCGTTTTTTATTTTTTTCTCTTCTCTCTTCCTCTTCTCTTTCAAATCTTTTTTTCTCCCTCTCTCCTCCTTCTCTTTTATTTTCTTCATCACCATCTTCTTTTTCTTTTTCTCTTCTCTTCCTCTTTCTTGTTTCTTCATCTTCTTTGCTATCTTCTCTTCCTCTCTATCTGTTTCTCTTTTTCTGTCTTTCTCTCTCTCCCTCTTTCACCTCCCCTTTCTCTCTCTCCTTCCCTCCTCCTCTTTTTTCTCCATCACCATTTTCTTTTTCTTCTTTTCTCTCTTCTCTCTTTCTCTCTCTCGTCTCTATGTTTTACCCCTCTTTTTCTCTCCTTCCCTCCCTCCCTTTTCTTTCTCCTCCTCTTCCTCCTTCTCTCCCCTACTCCTTCTTTTTGTTCTCTTTGGCACAAGTAGGCAGAACTAGAAGGAATCGATAGAAATGTAAAGAGGTAGACTTCCTAGAAGAAAACATTTACCAAAATTAGAGCTATCCCAAAGTGGAATGATTTTGGGAGGTAGCAAAGTCTCCCTGCCTTTTTGTTGTTGTTCAGTCATTTTCAGTCCTGTCCAACTCTTCATGATCTAAAATTATCTACTCTTACTCTTATATTTTGTGATCCTTTCTCTCCTTTGGTTTGATTAGAATTCTGCTCCTCATCGTAAAAGATATCTCTGTTCATACTTCTATTTTTTAAAATGAAGTGACTTTGTATTTAAATTGAGTATTATTGTGGTAGAGTTGTAAAGTATTAATCTAAACCCATTTTTCCAACATTCTTTTCAATTTCCCAAGCAGTTCTTGTCAAATGTAGATTTCTTCTTCAAAGAGTTTATGTTTTTAGTTTTATCAAATACTGGATGATTGAGTTCATTTGCTTTGTTGTTTGTTGTTTAGACATATTTTTAGTCAGATCTAATTCTTTGTTAATCCCATTTGGGGTTTTCTTGGCAAAGATACTGGAGTGGTTTACCATTTCCTTCTCTAGCTCATTATATAGTTGAAGAAACTGAGGCAAAAGAGGGTAAAATGATTTATCCAGGATTGCATAGGTAATAACTATCTGAGGCTCGATTTCAAGTTAGGAAGGTGAGTCTTGCCTGACTTAGGCCTTGTATGCTATCTGCTCTGCCATCTACCTGCCCCACTCTCCCTCCCTAGTTGTCTTAAAAGTAAAAACATGGATTGATCACAGCACCTTGTTCAGTGCCTGGCACATATCTGGCACTTAATAAATGCTTATTGACTTGCTTGAATGAATGAACCGCTGCTTCTTGGGGTTGCCATTTTTCCCAGGTTGGGGAGAAGATGCTTTTTTTGATCATCCCCAGAATCAGGTTTTCTGAGTTGCACCAGACAGCAGAAGCCATTTAACTTTGTCCTTATAAGACTAAGAATCATCAAAATTATAGCCCAAGCAAAAGATCACTCAGCCTTTGTTGGTGAAAAAACTTTTATCCCATATGCTAATCCTCTCCCTTTGCCATTTTCATCATCCCCAAATTCTTCCAGATTCCTGATGGTTTATATTAATCTGTATTCCATTTCTCTTAACAGATATACATATATATATATACATATATATACACACACACACATATATACAGACACATGTATACATGTGTATCTTATCTCTATACTCCTTTATCCAATCATCTATCCATCCATCCATCTAATTGTGTATATATCTACCCATCTATATCTATCTATCCATCTCTCTGTGTCTGATTGACTATCAACCATCCACTCACCTATCTGAACATCTATCCATCTATCTATTCACCTATCTGCCCGTCTTTCCATCTATTCGTCTATCCATCCATCCATCCACCCATCTGTCTATATATCTCTCCATTTGTCTGTCTATCCACCTATCTGTCTTTCTGTCTGTCTATCTTACTGTGTATCTGACTGTGTCCCTATCCATCCATCTGTCTGTCTGAATGGCTATTCATCCATCCATCCATCTATCTGACCTTTTCTATCTGGGATGATAGACCCCTACTTTTCCTTGACCATGGACTGAGTAAACTTTGACTACCTCCTCCAATGGGAATAAAAGCAATTGCTGGAGCTAATTTTTTTTTCTGAATTCAATCCAGTGATATCAATGCTGCTCTCCCAATTATGGGGGAAAGTTTCCAAAAAGAAGGAGTTTCTCTTTCTCTGGCTATGTTGTATTGAGGATATGCTTGGGTTTAATCTCATTTTCTCCATATGGAATATTGTACCCATGACATCTCCTGTCATTCTTCTCTCTGGAGTGCTTAGAGGTGGTATCTCATATCTGAATTCTTATGCTTCCTTTGCTTGAAGGGATCTGTTACTAGAAAGCCTGGGGAGATTAATTCATACCTCTATCACTCCAATCCCTCTCAATCCCTCTTTTTACTCTGTTCCCCTTTATTTTCTCTCTTAGTGCTCCAGGAAAGAACTTGCTTCTGTCTGATTTTTTCATTACTTTTGGGGAGGGGGCAAAGGGAAGGAAAGCTCCCTTCATTTTATGTCAGTGATGTGCCTCACAACTGAAAAAAATAATCTCTTAAAACCAAAAATGAGGTCAGTTATATAAAATCCTTTGGAACCCTTAAAACGCAATATAAATAATAGCTTTCATTTTTATATTGCCATTGATTACTTCTTATCTTGTTACTGCTATTAATTATTATTGTTGTTGCTTGGGTGTCAAAGTTTGTTGCAGCTCAATATGACTTAGGGCGGCCCTCTGGTTCAGGAGGATCTGGATTCAAGTGCTGACCTCACCCATATTGCCTTTGTGACCGTAGTAGCTCCCTTGTGCTCTGAGATAACTTTCCACAACAGAGAAAGTATCTACAGTCTTGTGTCCATAGGCTCCTAAGAGATTCCTAAGAGATGTCTGGAGAACCACATCTTTATTTACACTAACCTTTAACTAAAACTTAGCATTTTCTTCCATCCCTTAAAAACAAGATTCTGAGAATGGATCTATGGACTCTCCCAAACTACTAAGAGGATCCATGACACAGAAGACATTAAGAAGGCAGTGGCTAGACTCCATGGGTAGAGAGAATTTCCAAAGAGGGAATTTCCCATATCAAAAAAACCATAGTTCTGGAACAACAATAGTAAATTATCATCATTATTTGGCCACACTTGTGATTTTCATTGGTATAGATGTCAAACCTCTTTAGGCTGATGTAAATGTAGCTGGAAATTAAAAAAAATAAACATACAGTAGTGTTAAAATATGATTTTCTGAATCACTCAGAGACCACAAGGATCCTTATTTATGGCATGGTGGTCCCAGTTTCTGTTTGGCTTTAACACCATTCATGTGGGGAACTGTCACAGAGGAAAAGTCCTTTTACTCCAGCAGATCAACACCTGGTATGAATCTTAAAATCATAGAATCATAGAGTCAGGGCTAGAACCAACTTTGGGTCATTGAGTCAGCACACCCTCCATTTTACAGATGAGTAAACTGAGGTACAAGAAAGTCAAGTGAATCCAAAGTCACATGGCCAGAAAGTTTTAAGAACAGGATCTGAATTCGGTCTTTCTAAATCCAAGACTAGTACCTAATCTACTATATGACTTGCTGAGTTTCCTGGAATCACTGAGAGATTAAAGGAACTCACTGAGAGTCACACTGATAATGTGTGTCTAAGGCAGGAATGGAACCAAGCCTTCCTAATTCTGAGGCTGCCTGTCGTCATATTCCATTGGTTCCAGTAGAAAAAGTTCTTCTACAACTTTTAATCTTATGCAGATAGATAAAAGGATTACTGTTTTGTAATGTGGAATATAAGTGTTTTTGGGTCCATCATAGGGACCCCAGTTTAGTAACTCTAGCGGGGAGGACACACACCTCATCCTGTTTCTACCACAGATCAGTGGGCTCCACCCACCATCCCCACTTGTCTTTAGCCCTCATGATTTTTTGTTTGGTTTATTTCAAGTGCTTTTAATGCCCAATTAGAATTATTCAGCAGAACAACCTTTATTGAAAAATGCTCTTTTTAAACTTGTGGGATCATTATCATGCCCATCTGATTCTGGGCAATAGTTCGGTCTGGGATGAGGCGCTGTGATCAGTTTATTGGTTATATTCTCAGAAATGTTTTGAGTTTTGTGTTTATGTAAAGGGATTTGTTTGTGAACAGCTATGAAGATCTCTTGTTTACTCTAATTCCAACTCCAGGTCTTTTTTTACTGGTTGTGTGACCTGGTCAAGTCATTGGAGCGTTTCCAAGCTGTATCTTTGGTACCTCTGCCCTTGGCAAGTCTCTAAGAATATACATTGTCAGGAAGGTGCCAACGTGTACCTGTAAAGGGAGTTTCCTCACCTAGAATACTAATGTTAGGTCTGATCTTCATTGCCATCATCATCACCTCTGGCCTCTGTTCTCTTCATGTTTGGAAAAATAGAAAAAGACACAAATAATGCTCAGAATCAGTTTTTGGAGACTCAACAGGCTTTGGCACCCAAAGGAATTCTTCTTCCCTTGGCTCTCCAGTGACATTGTTTGATCAAGTACAATATGGCTCTTGACTGGATTCGCCTTTGTTTTACATTGCACCCTACAAGAAAATCAGTTTTGTTGTTTTAAAATAGTCAAATCACATTTTTAAAAATGGTGCTGCCCACCTTGGCATTCACCAGACAGAGCCTTGAGTGGCTCTTGGCGTTTTCCAAACAGTGTTCCGTTAGGATCACAATCCCTAGGATACAGAATTGTGTGTGACAAGGTTCACAGATCTATGGTCTAGTGCCAGTCCCCTTTTTAAACAGGAGAGAATAGAAAAGGTAAAAGTGCAGAAAGACTTGATTTCTGAGGATCATACATCACCAGGAGGGGGGAATCCTGGTTCTTTGAAGGTTGATTCTCTGACCCCCAAACCCAGAGCTCTTGCCACCAATGGAAAAAAAATACTCAGAAAAATAACGTGTGAAGGCAGCCCCCAAGAGCAATTTGCCAGCAGTTTTCTGAGCATCCCCGCCATCCGCATGAGGCTTCCTGCAATGAGCTCTTTCCAGGGGACCACATTTGCATGTATCCATTTTGGTGTGTTTGTTTAAAAAAAAAATCAGTCTCATTACCTTGAGATTATAAGGTGCCGTGCATGTACGAACCCTTGTGATTTGTATCAACGGCAAACAACTAAATAACCTTTAAAAAAACAACATAAATGTTGATGTTTTTTAAAGTAGGAACAAGAAACGAGAGAACATCTGGTAAACTAAAGTGCCCTTTTCAGAGTTTAATTTGACTTTCCTAGATTTTCTCATTTTACTTTTCACTAGAAGAGAAAGAAGGGGAGAGGAAGGGTGTCTTTGAAGGGCTATATATCACCAGAGCTAGGAGGGGCACTAAAACAGGGGATGTCAGAGATGGAAGGGGCCTTAGAACAGGGGATGTCAGAGATGGAAGGGGCCTTAGACCAGGGGATGTCAGATTAGGGAGGGGCTTTAGAACAGGGGATGTCAGAAATGGGAGGGGCTTTAGAACAGAGGGTATCAGGGCTAAAAAGATTTTTTTAAGACTATCCAGATCAGAATTTCTTAGCCATTTTTGGGCCATGGGCTCTTCTGGCAGTGAGCTTGTGAAGTCTATGGGCTCCTTTTCAGAATCATCTTTCATTGTCTACATTCATAATTGACAGATGCTAACTTTCCACTAGACATTCACAGACCCACATAAAATCTCTCCACTGACTCACAGGGAACATATGTAACCCAGGATAAGACCCCTTATTTTAGGTCAAGGACTAGAGAGAGGAGGGAGTCATCCTCATCAATGGCATGTTTATTTTATTTGTTTGTTTTTGCTGAGGAAATGGGGTTAAGTGACTTGCCCAAGGTCACACAGCCAGGAAGTGTTAAGTGTCTGAGACCAGATTTGAACTCGGGTCCTCCTGACTTTAGGGCTGGTGCTCTATCCACTGCACTATCTAGCTGCCCCCAATGGCCTATGTTTAACCAGCACCTAAGTTTCCTTACTCCCAGGGCTATGGAAAAGAGAGCCATGAATATAATAATAAACCAGGTTAGTGCTGGGCATTTCTGTGGGCAGGGAGGGCCTTGCCCAGTGGCAAGATCTCTTTTCTCAGAATTCAAGGGGTCAGTCAGTTATGTACTTTCTTTGGGCATGCTCAGGTACCCACCGGGCTACCCTAAGGGAAGGATGTGGAAGGGCTTCTGTCCCTGCTCTTCCAAGGAAGGAGCCCTCGTCAGTTCTGGGTGTCACTTCTAGGCCTAAATGATCTAGACCAAAGCTTCTTAAACTGTGGTTCACAACCCCATCTAGGGTCTTGTAACTGAATGTGGAAATTGCAAAATTATGATTTATCACAAGTAAAGGTTTGATTTATGTACCTATTTTATATGTCTGTATACCTGAGGTCACGAGTCCTGGTCTAGAGGAGCTCCAGCTGACCATGGCACCGACAGATGGGGCCTGGAGGTGGTTGTGATGTGAGCAGCCTCCCTGGCCATTCCTGTACCATTATTGATGCTAATCTGATTGTTTCCCTTCTCCTTTGTCCCAGCTGGGCCCTCTCTGCCCTCAGCTTTGCTCTGTCTGCATAGGGCCCTCTCCCTGCAGCCTCCTCCCACCCAGCTCTTATTCACATGGGTTGGGGGTTAGGACTGGGGGCGGGGGACAGAATGTTCCCCTTGAGTAGGACCTAGGGGCTTACCTATTTAGGGAGGTCATCTTCTATCCCTTCTGGGATGTTAATAGAAGCTGGGCCCCAAAAAATGGCCCATCTCTGTCTGCCCCCACCCCTTCTTCTCTTTTTCCTTCTCTCTCTCCTCCTATCCTCTTCTCTTTCTCATTCTTGCTCTCATATTCTCTTTTTCTTTCACTCTCTCCCCCTCTATCCCTCCCCCTTTTTCTTCTCCTCCTCCCTCTTCTCTCATATATTCTCTCTCTTTCCCTCTCTCCCTCTCATATTCTCCTCTCTCCCTTTCCCTCTCCCTCCCTCTTTCTCTTCCCCTCTGTGTGTTTCTCTCTTCTTCCCTCTCTCTCTGCTTTCCTCTCCCTCCATCCTTCCATCCCTCCCTCTTTCTCTCTCTCTCCTCCCTTCTTTCTCTCACATATTCTTTCCTTGTCTCTCATTCTCTTTTCTCTCTTCTCTATTTCTCTGTATCTTTTCTCTCTTCCTCTCTTTCTCCCTTCTTCTCCCTCTTTTCTCTCTCCTTTCTCTCTGATTCTCTCATCTTCTCTCTATTTCTCCTTTCTTTCTCTAATGCTCTCCTGTTGCTGTTTCTGTTTTTATCTCTCCTTTTTCATTTTCCCTCTTCCATTTTCCCTTTCTTAATGTGTTTTTCTGTTTCTAATTCTCTTCCTTTCTTTCTGTCAGTTTCTTCCTCTTTATATTCCTTCTTTTCTTCTCCCCTTCTCAGTTTTGCTGTTTTTTTCCTTTATCTGTTTCTTCCTCCTTTTTAATCCCTCTTTGTTTCTGTCTTTTTTATTTTTATCTCTCTACCTCCTCTCTTTTTCTTTCTCTATTTCTCTCTTCCTGTTGTTTTTTTTCCTCTCTCCCTCTCTGTGTCTCTATCTCTATCTGTCTATATGTTCTTCCCCCACTCTGTCATCTCCTCCCCTGCCTTCATATGAACTATCATAGAATCTAGTGTCCATGGAGGCTGAATTTCAAGATAATACTTAACCAAATTCAATTACGGGTTCATTGCATCAGGGGAGACCACAATATAAAAATGGATGAGATTGAAAGGAGAGCTGGTGTAGACATCTGAGAGCATGAGATCCAGTCAGGTGGGCAGCCTTGCAAATTAGGTGAAAAGGAAGCAGGGTGAAGTTGGGAACCCCCAAAGGGTTCCTTCCATCTGTGCTTCAAGGTGAAATGCAGAGTTAGAAGGAAGAGGCTGGCTGGGTTGGAGAGAGGAAGCCATCAGCAGAGCCCTGATCCCCAGCAGGGAACAGCTCTAACACTAGAATTAGAAAGTGGTAGTCTGGAGTTTTCCTTCTCTTGGTTTAAATCATAGACAGGGCTTCTTCATCCCAAAAAAACCCCCAAAACTTACATTTCTTTGAAAAGAGGCTTCGCTGAAAATGTCATATGAACGTTGGAGACGAGGCCCAAAGGCTCAAAGTGTTTTGTTTCATTGAGGTGGGAGCCCCCAGCGTGGGAGCATTTTATGTTCGGGAAGCGCCCGGGGACCCTGAGCATTTCAGGAACTTCACTGTGGTTTTGCTTTTCTTAGGTCTCAAAGACAGGATTAGAAGCCAGATCTTTATCTCAATCCGCCATGCGGCCCTTGGCTGACGCCCCACATGCTCTGCTCTAGACGTTCTTATTGTTTTTACCAAACTGAAGAAACCTGAAAGATTACCAGACCCCTTGGCTAGAGTTTCCTTCCAGAGTCATCCTTTCTTCTGTTTCGGGTCTGGCTGTTGCTGCTACCTCTGGTGGGTTCTGCCAGACGGCAAAAGTTCTAGATATGGGGCTTCTGACAGCCTGGACATATGTCAAATGGAATCATATCCAGCTAAACTCGGAGATGCTGCATTACCCAAATGGCCCCAGACCCTGGGGGTCACTGAAATTCACAGGGGTTGTCCGCAAAACGTGGGCCAGTGCCTTTCCTGACCTCCCCCACCCCAACAGCTGGAGTGTTCTCTACATATACATACATACACATATTTATATGCATACACACATGAGTGTGTGTATATATATATATATATATATATATATATATATATATATATACACTATGTTACGTGCCCATATATACATATATGTATATAAAGAAAGTGTGTGTATGTTTATATATTGTATGCTTTAATATTTTACATATAATATAATCTTTATATTTTAATATATCATATAAAAACTGTGTATATTATATATAATATACATTTTTTATAAAATTATATATAATGTATACATATGTGTTTATATACATAGGCATCCATAAGTGTGTATGTCTGTGTGTGTGTGTGTGCGCGCGCGCATATACCCACATTTCCATGGGGAGGGTACTAGCGCCTGGAGCATATCAGAATAAGATTCCTTTATGTCCTGATACTTGAACTGAGCTTAGAAATACAAATTCTATGAGCCATGGGTAATAATGATGATAATAATTATCATAACTAGCATTTATAAAGTGACTTCTGGGTGCCAGAGACTATGCTAAAATGGTCTCTCATTTGATCCATACAACAACCCTGTAAGGAACTGGTGCTATTATCCTACTCATTTGGAACTTGAGAAAATGAAGCAAAGTTAAATGACTTACCCAGGATCAATCTTATGAGGTCACATTTGAACTCAGGTTTTCCTGACTCCAGGTCCATGTTCTATCCACTATTGCTCCACCTTGTTGTGAAAAGAGAACGCATCAAGCGATGAGAGATAACTGAGGGGTAAGGCAGCTTGTGTGATGCCATGAAGTGGGGAACATCAGGCAGGCCAGTTGGTCTGGGTTGTCTAGTTTGTGAGGAAGAGTCATGTGTGTTAATTCCAGAGTGATGGAGTGGAACAAGATTAAAGTCTGCTACCCACCTCCTCACAGAGGGCGATGGACTCAGATACAGAATGAAATCCACCTTTTTCATGACCAATATGAGAATTTGTTCTGCTTGATCATATTTCTTATATGGATATTTCTTTCTTCCTCCCTCCTTTCCTTCTTCCCTTTCTTCTTCCCTCCTTCCCTTCTTCCTTCTTTCCTTCCTCTCTTTGTTCTTCCCTCCCTCTCTCCCTTTCTTCTTTTCTTTCTGCTTCTCTTCATCCTTCCCTCCTTCCTTCCTTCTTTCTTTCCTTCTTTCCTCCTTTCATTCTTCCATTTCTCCCTTTTTCCTTTCATCCTTCCCTCCTTTCTTCCTTCCTCCTTTCATTATTATCTCTCTTCTATCCTCCTTTTCTTCCTTTCTTCCTTCCTTCCTTCTTTTCTTTTTGTCTTCTTCCTCCCTCCCTCCCTCCATTTCTTTCTTTCTTTCTTCTGTTGGGGAGGAGAATATAAATGAATGATTATTATTTAGAGAGAAAAAAAGAGCCAAGAAGAAGACAGTGTCTGGATGAAAACAGGGGCCAATAGGGTCAAATACACAGAAAAGTCAAGAGTGAGTACTGAGAAAGAATTCACATGTGTCCCCATCATATAGAAAATCATTAGATGAAAATCCTAACATGCACAAGGGGAAAGGAATAAGCATTTATATAGTACCTACTATGTGCTAGTTGCTGTATTAAGTACTCTTTTTTACAAATATTATCTTGCTTGATCCTTACAGCAATACTTGGAGGTGGGTGCTATTATTATCCCCATTTTACAGTGGAGGAAACTAAAACTAAGTGACTTGCCCAGGATCGTAGAGCTTAATTATCCAAGGCTATTATTTGAACTAATGTCTTCTGACTCCAGAGGTGTTCTGTCCCTTGCACTTCCAGCTACTGCACAAAAGAAACAAGTGGGATGTTTTACCTGCAAAAAGATTGCCTGAAGTTGGAAGCTCCCCCTGGGCCTTTAAAATAGAATTTGCTTGGCAGAGATTTGATTTAAACATAACATATCAAGAACTCAATGCTTGTGTCAAGTGAGGCATGTCTGTACTGACTCCATGTCACTTCTTCTCCTGAACCTCAGGTGTCCCTGACACTTCCCCAGCAAAGGCAAGGTAGTGTCATAGCGCCTGGTTAGCCAAGCGATGCTCAAGCTAGCATCTGGGAGAGGCAGAGAAAGAGAAAGAGAGAGACCAAATTACAGCATCTCTCTGGACTCAGTTTCTTTTTTTTTTTGGAAAGTGAGGAGGCTGGACTGTATGACCTCTGAAGTCTTTTCTTTTACTAAATCAAGTATCTGTGAATAGCTCCATTTTGATGATAGTGCTCTCTCTCTCTCTCTATTTCTCTCTCTTTCTCTCTCTCTCTCTCTTTTCTTCTGCTTTTCCTCTTCCTATTCTTCTCCTCCTCCTCCTTTTTTTCTCTCTCTCTTTTTTCTGATTCTCCTCCTATTCTTCCATTTCTTTTCTTCTCTCCCTCTGTTTCTCTCATTTGCTTTTGTTCTCATTCTCTCTCTCATTCTCCATCCTTTTCTATGACCAGTGAAGGAAGCCAATGGAGCTGGGCTGACCGGATTCTTGAGACAGTAAAATAGGCACCTGAAGGGAAGTGATAAGCCTGTAGAGGCATCTGACTTTGTTCATAGAGGACTAGTAAGCTATGGGTTCAAATCCTGCTTCTGCCACATTCTAACTATCCACATAAGTTTCCAGGACTAAGTTGGAGAACTGTTGATCTACATAGTAGATGGACATTCAGCAATGGATAATTCCTCCATATAAAACCACAATTCTGGAAATCAATATCATTAATCAATTTCATCAACCTATATTATAATTTGTCAAAGGTTTAATATAATAGCAGTAGTGACTTTCTATCTTAAGCTGACCCATGACTGCTTCCATCTGAACTGCCCACCTAAAAGGGTACCAAAAAACCAATAAAAACCATAAAAAGGAGACTGCTCACCTCATCTCGCTCCAGAAAGTTTCGATTTCTTCTGCTAGCTCTTTATATTTTGAAATTTTTTTTATTGCATTTAACTTGGGGACTTAGGAGGACCAGGGAACTGGGAGCAACATCATTCCTATGTTTTGAGGGATGCACCTTATGTCCAAAGTGATGGCGAGTGGCTGTTTTTGCCAGTCCCCATCATAATAATAAACCACATTTCTAGAATTTGTAAATCTGGGTTTCCAGATTTATAGATCACTTTGCATATATTGTCTCATAACATCTCTCAGAGGAACGGAGTAAGACTATCGTTACTCCCCTTTTCCAGATGAGGAAACTGAGTCTCAGAGAAATGACTTACTCAGGGAAATCCTTGTTCGGGCACCTCTTCCTTTTAATTCCCGATCCCCACACCATCCAACTCCAACCCTAACCACATTCCCACACAACTCCCCAAGTAAACGTCCTGAGCCTGAGTCGCAAATGTTTTTTAAAGTGTCCAGCAGCCTCGATTCATCGGGAGAAGATAAACACCCTCTCTCTGTTTGCAGTCACATGTAATTTTTATCTCTTGACCTTTAAATGCAAACTGAAGTCAAATGAAGAACTCTTCTAAGCATTTAACACCCTGCCTGTACTAACTGGTTCCTGCCTGTGAGCCAGGGTTTTAAATTGGCTAATGCAGAATCCTTGCCGAGCTAATAATAATTCAGATTACTCCTGTCAGCTATTCCGGTTTCATGGGCAATTTAGTAGTTGAATAAATTTTTTAAAAAAAAATTCATTCGTTCCCATGCACTGGTATGAATCAGTAGCCGGTTTACCATTGGCAGCAGTAACTGTAAGAAGATTTAAATTGCTACTGAACAGGATTTGAGTGAAGGTAATGTTTTATAATGTTCTCAGCCATATGCACTACTTTCAGGCCTCATCAGTTTTACATTGATTCCTAGTGAAGTGTTTAATTGCATCATGAATGCAATATAATTCAGTTCTTTTTGCTAATATGGTATATATCTCAAAGTGATCTACGGTGCTGACAGGGAGAATTCGCCATTTCCTCCAGATTGGGGAAGCCTCAGAGAGCTGTGCACCCACTGTACACATCTGGGCTTTGGGTCGGATTTTCAGGGCATGGAGTGGGGATGGGGGAGGAACGAGGGTGGCTCCCGCCCTCCCTCGGCGGCTCTCCGGTGGGTTCCCTTGTGTGTGTGAGAGAGAGAGCGCAGCAGGCAGTCTGTTTGCTCACCAGTCTCAGAAGTCTGATTGCCCGCCAGCACCGGGGAGGAGTTTCACACATTGTGTAATTGACCACGGAGGTTTAAATCCGAGAGCAGGGTCTCCTCTTGCTTAGCCCCTGGTGTGAGGAGGCGGCTGGAAAGAGAGAGCGAGCCTGATGTAACGGGCTCCCTCCTGGGAGAATGGGGAACTGGGGAAGTCCATCTCATTGAGTGCACAGGATCGCTTGACCCTTGGTTGATGGTACCTTCTTAATCAATCAGTAAACATGTATTAATTGCCTACTGTGTGCTAGGCCCTAGAGATATGGCGGAAACAACATGAAGCTCCATGCAGAATAAATACGAGCTAATTTAACAAGAGAGGATACTGTTAATTAAAGGGATCAGGGAGGGCTTCCTGTACAAGCTGGTCCTTGGGCTGAGTACTGAAGGAAATAAAGGATTTTGCAAGAGGAAAAGGAGGAGAAGGGAGTGAATTTCTGGCCTGGAGGATGGTCAATATCAGTGGTCCTCAAATTTTTTAAATAGGGGGCCAGCTCACCGTCCCTCAGACAGGGCCGGACTATAGTAAAAGCAAAAGCTCACACTCTGTCTCCGCCCCTCAGCCCATTTGTCATAACCTGGCAGGCGCATAAACGGCCTCAGAGGACCGCATCTGGCCCGCGGGCCCTAGTTGGAGAACCCCTGGTCAATAAGAAGACATGGCGGCAGGAGGGGGAGGACCACGCTTGAAGAAGGCCTATTAACCTAGACCATATGTGAGTGTGGTTGGTAAAGTAGCTTAAGACCAGATTGTGAAGGTCTTTAATAACTAGGTGGTGCAGTGGAGAGTGCCTTGAGCCGCGAGTTCAAATCTGGCCTCAGACACTTACTAGCTGTGTGACCCTGAGCAAACCACTTAACCCTGTGTACCTCAGTTTCCTCATCTGTAAAATGAGAATCATAACAGCACCTACTTCCCAGAATTATTGAAGTGATTACATGAGACAAATTATAACACGCTTAGCCCAGTGCTTGACACACAGAAAGCATTAGATAAATGCTAGCTCTTGTAATTATTATTCTAATCTGGCTTCAGACATTTGGTAGCCATGTGACCCTTAGCAAGCCACTTAACCCTATATGCCCCAGCTTCCAGGGATAGTGCAAAGATCAAATGCCAGGCACATAATAGGTGCTTAATAAATGCTGATTATTATCACTCTAGAGGCATTGGAGGCACTGAAGTTTCCTGAGTAGAGGAATGACATGAGAACCACACTAAGGGAAAATCACTCTCATCCCTAGGCTTTTCTCAGCTGTTCACGGAATGCTCTTTCTTCTTCTCCACCTCCTGGTTTACCGGGCTTCCCTTAGGTCCCAGCTAAAATCCCCCTTTTGCAAGAAGTTTTTTTTTTTCCTGATTCCCCTTCATTCTAGTACCTTCATCTTGGTAATCACCCCTAACTTATTCTGCCTAGAGCTTGTTTGTCTGTAAATTATCTCCCCCTTAAAATGTGAGGTGCTTAAGAGCAGAGATTGGCTTTTCTTTCAATCTCTGACACAGCACATAGTAGGTGCTTACTAAGTGTTTATTGACTGCCTGGTTTTGACATCTATGCAGATGATGAATTGAAGTCAAGAAGGATCTAAGACAGGAAGACCAATTAGGGACTCCTTTATCAAATGATAATGTCTGTCCTTACTTATGAACATGCTGCTTTCTCCCAGTAGAATGCAAGGCTGTTTCAGGTCATGAGCTATATTTTTTTTCTTTGTCTCCTGTCTGGCACAGTACTTGTCACACAGCACATAGTAGGTGTTTAATTAATGTTTGTTCAAATAAATTGAATTAAATAAAGCTATAGAGAGTTTAGTGAATATTTGTTGCACAGAGTAGGTGCTTAGTGAAGATTTGTTGCACATAGCAGGTGTTTAATGTTTATTGCACATAGTAGGTACTTAATTAATATTTGTTCAAGTAAATTGAATTAAATAAAGCCATAGAAAGTTTAGTGAATGTTTGTTGCAAATAGCAAGTGCTTAATTAATGCTTGTTGCGCATAGCAGATGCTTAATTAATGTTTGTTTAAGTCAATTGCATTAAATAAAGCCATAGAGAGCTAGTCTGGGAGTTGGGAAAGTCCAGGTTCAAGCCAGATCCTGTCACATAGCAGCTGTGTATGTGACATCCCAGACTGCTCTCTAAAACCATTAAGTTACAGGTAGAAGAGTTCTAAGAAAACTTGGAATTGAATCTCCTTTGAACATTTATATGGTGTGAGAAACCATGGTTGATTCTCAATCTCCTAGGTCTCAGTGATGTCATCTGTAAAATGGGGTTACTGCTAAACCACAATGATCTCTAATTTAAACCTTAGATTTGATGAGATAAGATGCTCCCTCTTGCATTTGTTTGACCAACAAGGCATGGTGAGATAAGATGGTGGAATGGATAAGCTTTGGACTTTGTCAGGATACTGTTATTGTTCAGTTGTTTTCAGTCCAATTTGACTCTTTTTGGTCCCATTTGAAGTTTTCTTGGCAAAGACATTGGAGAGGTTTTTCCATTTCCTTCTCCAGCTCATTTTACAGATGAGGAAACTGAGGCAAACAGTTTTAAGTGACTTGTCCAGCTACCAAGCACCTGAGGCTGGATTTGAACTCATCTTCTTGACTCCAGTCTTGATTTATCCACTGTGCTGCCTACTTGCGGGAGGAGGATTCAAATCCTGCCTTTATGTAACCCCACCCAGGCAAGTCTTTAATCAAACTGGGCTCTTGTTTCCTCATCTGTAAAACAGGTTATTCTTGGTAACCTCTTGTGTCCTCCCAGCTCAAAATCTGCTGTGTCTTGTGTGATTTTGTGAGCAATACAGACCCTCAGCTCAGCTGAGAAGGGAAGGGACCAACCTGAAGCCACCCAGTTGGTTTGTGCCATGGTCAGAATTTGAACTCAGGTCCCCGAATCCCAAAGCAGGATTCATTTTAACCACAAAGTCATGCTAGGTTTTTTTTTTTTTTAAAGTTCTCACTAGGGACTGCAGGTATACTGGAAATAATGCCAGACTGGCAGTTGGGAGATCTGGGTTCAGATTCTGCCTCTGACCCTTAGTCCTTGCACTACCAAAAGCAAGTTTCTTTATAGCACTCCCAACCTCAGTTTCCCCATCTGTCACATGATCTTCCTCCCAGATTTATAAACTAAAGCTTTGTTACATTTGTCTCCGAGCATCTTGGAGCTGTTCTCTCAGCAAGGTCAGGCTCACCCCATGATGCAGTCCCGCCAAGGGGGCAGCCTCCTTGGCTTAGAACATGCGCAGGATGGCTGTTGACTTTTGTTGGAAAACTGTCGCTTTGACGTAGAGTTCTGCCCCTGTCTCTGATGATTCCCAGCCCCATGACCCTGGGCAGAGCATCGTATCTCTCTGAGTCTCACTTGTCCTCTTCTGTAAAATGGCTATACTAACATCTCCAGGAGTGCCTTCCCCTCCAGGGCTGCGCTGAGGCTCAGAACCACACACATGCTTTGTACATTGGGGGCTGCTCCATCCACATCAGTCAATGTTACTGTTTGTGACCTCAGTGTCTTTCTGTCCCACCTTGATTCACTATCGCCATTGATGTCCCTCATCCTCCTGGTGATTCCTTCCCACTGGTTCAGCTATGACTGGGTTCAGACTTGGGGGGAGGGGAGTATTTGGGAACACACATGTGCATACGTACATGCTTGCACACGTGTACATGTGTATTGCTTGACACGCTGGGGCCTGTCCTGAGCTTAGAACTTGGCAAAGTTCTGTGCTTTTTAATCAGGAGGCGGATCCTGACAGCCCCAGTGAGTGATGGGCGAGTCGGGCTTGCCTGTCACATAAATCCCCTCCTAGCCAGGCCCCAAGATCAGAGATTCATCCATTTGTAGATATCTGATTGTTGTACCTTGAGATAACAAAGCGGAAACACAATCCGCGGCATTCAGCCTGGCCCCCCTCAACTTGGCGCAAGCGAGAGTAATCAGAGCTCCATTGCTTTTATTCCCCTCCTTTAGGGGAAGGCAAAGGGCCCTGACTTTTAGATTCCTGTAACCTTGATGCATAAAAAACAACGTACCAAGGCCCCCATGCAGGAAAATTGCAAAATATTATTTATGAATGTGGGACGGCTTGCTGCTGTCTTGGGGGCTGGGCGCTTGGACGCCGCTCGCCACACTGGGTGAGATGCTGGGGATACTTAATAATAAAATAGGAAACTACTTATTAAATGGTGGTTGGAGAAGGGCAGACGCAGCAGCTTTGCTAACCACTTCTCCAGGATCATTCTCTCCGCCAGATGGAGATTCCTTCCTATGGCCTCAGAGGCAGGAGCACACACCCTGGCTTCTGTCTCTTAGAATTCCCAGCACCCTCTAGGGCTCACCCCCTAGGGCATCTTTTTCCCACCTGCCCCACTAGAATGATATTAAATTTTTAATATTCACTTTGTGTTTCAAAACAACACTGCCAATAGAGTGCAGGACTCCAGACCCAAGTCAGGAAGAGCTGAGTACAAATCAGGACTCAGAGAAGCACCAGCCATTTCATCTCTCTCTGCCTCGGTTTTATCATCTGTAAAATGGGGATAAAAATGGCATCTACAGGGGTAGCTAGTTGGTGCAGTGTATAGAGCACCAGCCCTGAAGTCAGAAGGACCTGAGGACAAGGGACTGGCAGGGCTGGAAGGGACCTTAGAACAAGGAAATGGAGTTGAATTTAATTGAGCTAAATTGTTTAATCTTGAGGGTGGGCAAAGAGAAAACTGCCCCCACCATGACCAAAAGAATAGTGTTGTAGTAAGCTGCTAATGAGTCCAGCTTTGAATGTCAGTCTGGAGACTTCCAAGGGCAATTGTATCAACCGATTCTCTATTGCTTGACTTGAGGCAGCTTTGCTGCTATCTTGTGGGGAGAAGGAAAGAGTTTTAGGAAGCATTGTAGGGTAAAAAGAGAACTGAACTGAGCAGGTCATGGCCCTTGTCTGCAGGGGTCCAATTAGAGTGTTTGTAAGGTGCCTCAGTTGTACCGGAGTCAGTCAGCAAGCATTTATTAACCACCTACTGTGCAGTAGCGCAGTGGGCCAAGCGCTGGGATTACAAAGAAAGGCAAAAACCCATCTCCTGCCCTCAGCGCGCTTCTGTTCCAGTGGGGGTGACAGTGTTCAAATAACCGTACAGACAGGTCAGCTCAAGGAGAAGAAGCTCTCCAGGGGAAGGCCCCAGCAGTGGAGGATGGGAAGGGCCTCCGGCAGAAGGCGAGACTGAGTTGAGGATGAAGGAAAGCAGGAGATGCAGGGGAGGAGAGAGCTTTCTAGTGGGGAAAGCAAATTCCTCTGAGGAATGGAAGGAGGGGTTCTTCCCCTCCCTCAGAAACCACCCAAGAAGTCGGAGCCAAGCTCATCCGCTCTGGAGGGCTTCATTTTAAGAACTCATGATGAGAAGGGAGGACCAGCTTCTCCCCTGGAGCTCCACAGGACTCAGCCCTGATTCCATTATTCTGCAGTCAGCCGAAGTCCTCAGGTCATAAAGAAACACTTTTTCAAGTCAAAGATGGTTGTGGAGAGAGAAGATGAGGAAAGAAGTGCTATTATTGCCTGTAGGAAGAAGGCAGAACTGGCTGCTGGGAAACTGAGATTGCCAGCTTTGGGATCCTTTTATTAACTGCCAACCAAGTAGTCATTAGCTCATTTATTCTAGCACTGTTGTTTCAACTCAGCCTACTTGCTTCAAGAAATTCTGCCCTTCGGGTTATAGCTCCCTCCTCTTCTTCCTCCATTGGCCTTGCCTACCTGGGTGGTACGGTGTCTGGAAGTCTTCAGTTCAAATTTTGCCTCAGATGCTTCTTAGCTGTGGGCAAGCCACTTAAACATCCTTAAAGCACCCCAAGATGGCATTAGCTTTGTTCTAAATTATGCTTCCATAATAACGAATTATTATGCTTAATAATTAGCAAATTATTATTAACAAATATTTATTTGTTAACAAATATTATGCTTAAAGTTCACTGTGACCCCCGGATCTTTTAAAAGCAAATCACCATCTAGTTATAGTTCCCCCACCTTGTCCTTGTGAAGTTGCTTTTTTTGAAAATTAGTATAAGCAAATATTATGGAAAAGTATTCTTATGACAAGTTGTCCATACCCAATCACGTATTTTCTTAAGCCATGGCTTTATTAATAAGACTGCTGTCATAGTAAGAAGAAGGTTAGCATCCAACATCCTCTTGGCTCTGTGCTACCAGTATGATCCCAGACATGTCAGTGGTCCAAGGCCTCCTGTCTCTCCCAGGGTGATTACTAATGCATTGTGGGATGATTCATTCTACTATCGTCCCAGGTTCCAAAGTGGTGCTGACGGGGCTCTGATTATCAGGGCTGTTCCTTCCTCCCCTGTTTGGATTTCTCATTCCCATTCTTTGGGGACTTCCCTTGTCCTACTTTAGTCCTGGAGGGGCAAAGAGGGAAAAACAAGACAGTAATATCCATCTGTCTCTTAAGATCAGTGTCTTAGGGAACCTCAGCTTAGGAGGATTCCAGTTCCAAATATCCTTTTCTTCCAGATTTCCTTTCCTTCCCAATTATGCTTTCTTCAATGTTCCCATGTTAAAGGCATGCTTTTCCTGAGCATCTAACCCAAAATCTCTATACAGAGATAAAATAAGTGGGGGGGGGAGATCAGAGGGTGGACAAAGCTGCTCTCCCCCTTTTATGCTTTTTAATATAATTCTCTTCCCTATTTCTGGGAAAAGATGGGGAAGAGATGGTGGGAGATTTTCTTTGATCCTTCCTTTCTACCTCCTGTAATTGAAAAATGTTGTTGAGATTTCCCTCTCTCCTGTGTTACCCTCTAGCTGTTTCCCATGTCACCTTCTTTCTCTTTAACTTTCCTGATCTTACCCAAACAGAATCACGCACCCTTATCGGAACTTGCCCCAGATTCAGCTTCTCCTGAAATTTTTGAATGTCTTTCTGGACCCAGCAAGGTCCTAGCACCTCTCTGCCCTGCTGGAAAGGAGCTCTGGTGCATGAGCTCAAATGTCAGCTCCTTGAAGGCAGATGCTGTCTAGGTTTTGTCGTTTTGTATTCCTAGCAGCTAGCACAGGACTTGGAACTTTTTTTAACCCTTCAGAGTTAAAAAGTAAACTCTATCTCAGATACTTATTAGCTATAGGACTCTGCCAAGTCATTTGACTTCTCTAAGGCTCAGTTTCCTCATCTGCAAAATGGGAATAATAGTAGTAGTAGAGGGTTTTTGTGAAGATCAAGCAAGATAACCTACGTAAAGTGCTTTGCAAACCTAAAAGCCTCGCTTTTCTCATCTGTACAAATGGGATTAATAATAGTAGAGAGCTGTTGTAAGGATCCAGCAAGGTAGCCTGCGTATAGAGTACTTTGTAAACCTTCAAAGATGATAGAAATGGCAGCTACTAACCTAATGTAATTTCATTGGTTCATGGGACTTGTGATGAAGAAGTTGCAAACAGACAGCTTCTCTGCTGCTTATCTTCTTCAAGCGTTTCCTGGGCACTGAGGTCTTTCTGCCTCGAAGGTCGTCTCTGTCCACGCACCAGCATGCCAGTCTGCCTTGTGCTTAATAATGCATAGTAGGAACTCAATAAATTCATGTTGATTGATTGATGGTCTCACCCACAAGGCTGTTTGATGAGTGATTTGTGAAGACCATTTTGGACAAACCTCTCAGAGCATAGACGTCTGTCAGCTAAGCCTGGATTCGCCACCCCTACTCCCAAGTTCCCCAGACTCTGACCTTCTTTATGAATTGCAGACCTCTTAAACTCCCTGCCCTGTCTCTGGGCCATTGGCATCCAACCATTTGTCTGGCAGGTAGACTTTGGATGTTGCGGCATGGTGGAAAGTGCTCTGGGCTTTCCATAGGCAGGTCACTTTCCAAGAGTCACATGGTTAAGAACACTGGTGAAATCAGGAAGACCTGAATTCTAATTCTGCCTTAGATATTTGTGATCTATTTGATGATGGGCAAGTCACTTAACCTCTCTCAGATTGACTTTTTTATCTGTAAAATCAAAGTCCTATGATACTTTATCCTTCCATGTCTCAGTTTCCTCATCTGTAAAATGAAATTGAATTGGATGGTCTGCAAGGTCTCTTCCTACTAGGATTCTGTAAGGTCCTTGACAACTCATTCTTTCAGCAATTATTAAGCACTTAGTGTATACAATGCCTTGGAGTGGAAGGGGCTTCTTTTACCCAGATAAATGAGACATCATTGGTTTTATAATCCTGATGTCATAGTATAAATCACATTACTTTGTATCAGTTCACTGTTCTCCTCAGGTTCCTCTGAAAGTGTCCCTTTCATCATTTCTTACAGCATAAGAGTATTTCATTATATTTATATAGCATAATTGATTTATCCATTCCCCACTTGACGAGTACCCCTTAGTTTCTAGTTCTTTTCTTCAAAAGAATATATTTTGACATATATACGAGTCCATTTCCTCTTCCTTTGGTCTCTTTGGGAGTAAAGGCAAACTAGTGGGTCAAAGTATAATTTACTAAGTTTTGAGGCAAAGTTCCAATTTATTTTCTAAAATGGTCAGACCACTTCACAGATAATCCACAGTCGATGAATGCACCTGTTTTCCTACAGTCCTTCCAGCAATTGTCATTTTCCTTTTTTAATCTTTGCTAGTCATATGAGTGTTAGGTGTAAACTTTAATTACTTTAATTTGCATTTTTCCAATTATTAATGATTAGATGCATTTTTTCACATGGCTATAATTAGCTTAGATATCTTCCCTTGATACTCCCTGTACCTATGCTTTGTTCCCATCCTTTAACCATTTATTAATTGTGAATGGGTCTTATTCTTATAAATCTGAATCACTTCGTTATATATCTTGAAAATAAGATCTTTATAAGTGAAACTTGCTGGAAATAGCTTTCCCCCTTTAATGTTTCCCTGCTAATGTAAAGGAAAATTTACATCTCTGAAAAAAATTTAATTCATTTTTATGCAAATCATATATTTTCAATCTTTTATGTTCCTGTTTGTCCTTTGGTCATGAATTCTTTCTCTAGCCTTACATTTGCAAAATACTTTTTTTTTCCATTTTTGTCTTTATAGCCAGTGCTTAGCAAAATGCCTGGAATATAGTGGGCGCATAATACATGTTTGTTGATTGATTGATTCGACCTAATTATTATTGCTCTATCTCACACAACTCACTTCTCCAAAACCAAAGGTATTTATTTTGCATTTATCTATTTGTATACAAATTGTTTTTCCCCAATTGTTTGTTCCCCCTTTGAGGACAAAGACTACTTTGTTTTTTGTCTTTATATCTCTAGTACCTGGCATAGAGCAGAGATTCAATAAATGCTCATTGGATTGAATTGTAGCCTGAGTGATACCATATTGGAGGAGTTACAAGTCAGGTGTCATAGTCCCATTGTCAAAAAAAAATAGCTGTAAACAAAAGTGAATTCCAGTTGAGCTGTGGGGGTGGTTGATTGTTTTTTAAACCTGCTTTAGACAGGAATGCACTCTGTCTAGATAATCTAATGTGATATAAACATAACTAATATAATTACACTTTCAGATCATATTAAGGAAAATGAATACTAATTCAATACAAAATACTAATTCAGCAGAACCCCAAATTGCTGAGAATTAAAAACCATTAATGATCTGAACTTCTACGTGGAAACTTAAGCAAACTTCTAAATGGAAGCTTTAAAAAGTTTGGAGGAAGTTCAGAATTTGGTTCTGAATAGAATCCTTTTTTCTCAATAGTATTTTATTTTTTCCAGTTATATATAAAGATGGTTTTAAACATTCATTTTTGTAAAATTGTGTGTTCCAAATTTTTCTCCCTCTCTACCTTAACTCTCCCCTCCCCAAGACAGCAAGCAATCTGGTATAGGTTATACATGTACGATCGTCTTAAACATATTTCCATATTTGTGATATTGTGAAAGAAAAATCAGAACAAAGGGGAAAAAAAGCACGAGAAAGAAAAAGCAAACAAAAAAGGTGAAAATAGTGTGCTTTGATCTGCATTCAGCCTCCACACTTCTCCCTCCAGATGCGGATGGCATTTTCCATCACGTGTCTGTTAGAATTGTCTGACTAGAATCCTTAGAGAAAGAGAATTCTTGGAGAGGGCTTGTCAAACTGAACCATCAGATCCAAGAAGAGTTGAGTGGGACTATTCGATTCAATACACTTCCTTGTGACAATCATGTATTAAACATCTGTTGTATGATACTGTGCTAGATGTTGGGGATAACCAAACAATTCCGTGAGAAATCATTGATGGAAAGAAAGGACCCATACACATCAACAGCAAAGTAGATGATCATTGATTGAAAAATGGGTAAGGAAATTGTAGTATATAGTCATACTTAAGAAGTATTGAATATAAGTACTGAGAAATAAACATGAAAAGATTTACATGATACAACATGAAATAAGGAGAACCAAGAAAGCAAATATATATGATAACCACCAAAAAATGCATGTGGAAAGAACAACAATTATTAAAACCAAGTTTGACCCCCCAGCAAGAGCTATGAGAAAACACCCTTTCCCCCATTTCTTTATAGATACTAGGAGTCTGTAACATTAAATTTACTGAACTTTTTGTCTTTTAACATTTTTTTTCTCATAAAGGTTGGCTCCCTGGTAGGAGAGAAAAGAAGAATTTAGTGGAAAGTCTAGGTGATATAAAAACAGAAGGTATAAATAAATTTTTAAAAACAAAAATAACAAACTCATGATCTGAAATGTTTTCAGATGGAGAGGTTAGGTGCTCCTAAATAAAAAATAAATGTGATCTCACGACTAAAGTAAGAGATACAGCAATCACTTAGATGAATGTTGGATTTGACACTGGTTGGGAGTAAAGAAATATGATGCGCCCAATATTTCCCATACATCCTTTTTTTTTTTTTTTTTTTCACTACTTCAATGGCTCTGTGATCTAGTCTCTGTGGGCACTCCCTTTGATGGTGCTGATTGCAACTTATCCACTTTCTTAATTCTTCTGAATTTTCTTCTCAGTCTCTCTGTGCAAAGCTTTAGTAGCAGAGCTGTCCGTGGTACTAGAAGCCTTCTTCCAGCTCCATTGATTAAGGGTGAGGGAAAGGGGGGAGGGTTGCATCAGTGCAGGATTCAAGCTGTCCACCTGTTATCTATTGCTTGTGCTACATGACTGCCTTCCCCCTATTCCAATCAAATGTGTCCTTGATTGTATCCTTCATGTCACTTCTCTCACACAAGTGCTATAGCCTACTTTACAGCCCCCCTGTGCATCCCCCTGTTGCTTTGGGGGTTACTCTCAATCGTGATTTTCTGGAATCATGGGGTTCTGTGATTTGCAGCACCTATGACAACATTACTGTTAAAAGGGTGGACCTTTTAGAGCAGCAAACTACTTAAGACCATTTAAAATGCTAATCTTTTCTTTGTGTTCAATTTGGAGCCTGGATCATCTTTTCATATTTGCTCCAAGTTCCCATGTGCATACAAGAGGAAGCATGAATCATAGATCTAGAGTATAATGGTCAATAGAGTCCTTCCAGATCAACTGACTCATTTTACAAATGAATAAACTGAGGCCCGGTATGTTGAAATGATACAAGGTTGTTGTCAATCTTAGGACATCAATTCAGGTTCTCATGGTCCTCTGAGTTCAAAATCAGTTCTCTTACATTGGTGCAGTACTGAATTTGGAAACAGCATCGCAGGACAGGGATTGTGACTGACCTTTGTCATTTCATTGGCTTAGCAAATTCCCAGTTGAAGGAAATCCTTCCACTACTATATTTTGGGCACTTTTTTCTGTAGCTTATGGGAAAAGAGTAAACATTTATAGAGAGCCTACCAAACACCATACCAAGCATTTTTACTAAGATAATCTCTTTTGTTCTTATGGTCTTAGAGAGTTGCCTAGGTTAGGTGACTTCCCCAAATTCACACAATCAGTGTGTGTCAGAGATCTTCAAGATAAGAGATTCAAGTGAGGACGTAAAGTGCTTTGCAAAACTTGAAATGATGTACAAATGTGATCTATTATTCCTCCATAAATGTGCAAATTATTCTCTTATAGATTCATGGTGTGATAAATAGTTACATCAATTTGGAGTATAGGGAGACAGCAGTGTTGTGCTTGCCAAAATATGGTATTAAAAATAGGGAAATCTGCTACTCACAGATATATCTATATCAAATCTGTTATCTGCTGTATTTATATAACTGTATCTATAGTTTATCATCTTAGAGAGTTGCCTGGGGGCACTGAGATTAAGTGACTTGTCCAAAGTCACACAGCCAGTATGTATATGTCTTCTATGGGATGCGAACTCATGTCTTGCTGCTTCCAAAGTCAGCCTTCCATCCACTATGGATCATCCTTTGTATTTATGTATAGATAGATATATACTTTTTTTTTTATAGAAAATAAACTCTTTGGAGTTCAGGATTGCTTTGGCATAGTATCTCCAACACCTAGAAGTGCTTAGCTTCTAGCACTTAGTACAGTGACTAGCATCTAGTAGATGCAGAAAAATGTTTATTGAATGAGTGAATGAAAATACTTTGTAAATGTTAGAATGCTATAAAAATGTAAGTTGCTAGTACAATTTCCTTTTTGTTGTTGTTTAGTTGTTTTTCAGTCACGTCTGATCTTTCATGACCCCTGTTGTGTGTTTTTTGTTTGTTTGTTTTTTGCAAAAATACTGGAGTGGTTTGCATTTCCCTCTCCAGCTTATTTGACAGATAAGGGAAACTGAGGCAAATAGGTTTAAGTGACTTGCTTAGGGTCACACAGCTAGTCAGTGTCTGAGACCAGATTTGAACTTGGGAAGATGAGTCTTTCTGATTCCTGTACTGGTGCTCTGGCCATTTCATCACTTAGTACCCTTATTATTTCCATTAAAGCAGAGTTAACATATGAAAGGAGCCAAGCACATGTAGTTTGGGTTGCCATAGAAAGAGCTCTGAAAGCCTGGCTTTCAGTCTTGCTCTTGCCACTTATTTGTGTGATTTTGGCCATGTGATTAACTTCTTTGGGTCTCAGTTTACTTAGCTGTAAAGTAGATTTTGACTAAATGATCAAATGACTTCCATGGAGCTCCAGCTCCATGACTGAGCCATGTGTGAATATGGCAACTGCAAACCATTGTTCCCAGCCCGGGAATGTCAGCATTGAGATATATCCGAGTCCATTCTGAAGGATGTGGCCCGGAAGGGACTCAGACCTCATTAAAAAGGAGGGCTGAAGGACCCAAAGCTTCCCTAGTGCCACAGGAGACTTTCTGCTGGGTCTGCTATTAGCCTACGTGTCAGAAGTATTTTATCACTGAAAAGGTATTTAAGAGTTATCACATTATCTCCCGTGTCCATCATTAGTCATTCTAACGCAGCCAGCTCAGTAATTCGATAACAGTAATTATAATGACATTATCTTTGGGGAGGAGGGGGTGGTAGACTTATAGCCAGCTGAAAACATACTGAGGGGCTGAGGTAACCCAGTGGGCTGGGCTGCAGCAGGGTGCTTGGATCACTGACCCATTGCAACCGGCTGCCTCGAAGGGAGTGGCTTCGGTCCCTGATGATCTTCAAGGAGAGGCTGAATGACCATTTGTCAGGGATGCTGTTGAGAAAATTCTTCTCCCACCTCCAAGATCCTGTGGTTCTGGTTTTCACATCCTTTCCTCATTCTTCCTAAATCACTCAAGATTTAAGATGGTGGGTGCCTGCTGTGGTGATTTGGAGGGCCTTCCCCAAGAGCAGAAACAGCGGAAACGCTCCTTTATTAGCACAGGGAAACTTATTCTATTTTCGTTCCTTCCTTTCATGAAATCTGGTCCATCCTTCAGACTAGACTGAAAAATCTGCTCCAAATCTCAATGCTGACACATTAACATGCAATTTGGGATGATTTGTAGGTTTTCCCTAGGAAGCTGGTCAAATGCTGGAACCCCCTGCCCCCTTCCATGGCAGCCATGTTTTGTTGGTGGGGGTTTCAGGTCCTAACAGAGTGCTCTGGAGCCAGCTCAAACCAGCTTGCAAGTTAAATTTTCAGAAACATTAGGGTTTGCTTTATTTTGGGGGTTGAATGTCTATACTGAAGAAATGAATGGAGAAAACATAAAAAATGCAGATTAAACTTAAAATGGGTATTTACATTGACAGGAGAGGAGCCAGGTAAACATTTACCAGTATACCCTTTGGTCTTAATCTCTTCACCCAGACTATTGCAACATTCTCCTAATTGGTCTTGTATTCCTTCCATCCTCAGCTTAAGTGCCATTGTGGCCACCCTCCTCTAGACACTCCACATCTTATCAGAGCGCTTCCAATTGTTCCAGCTATAATCTAGCCAGGCAGCTGGGCCAGAACCACCACTTTCTTCACCTTAGCACAAAGTCTGGCACCTTGTCAGTTTGTGTATTGATAAGTATTTATTTGTTTGGAATAAAATCCACACTTATAGAGACTTATTTTAAGTTGGCAAAAATATTGGAGTGGTTTGCCATTTCCTTCTCCAGCTTATTTGACAGACAAGGGAAACTGAGGCAAACAGGTTTAAGTCTTAGGGTCACACATCTAGACAGTATCTGAGATCTAATTTAAACTCAGGAAGATGAGCCTTCTTTCTCATCTTTCTGACTCCCTTCCTGGTGTTCTATCCACTGCCTAAGAATCGTTTTCTTTCCTGGTTCCCCGCCCGTGGTTATGCTGTGTTCCATACTTGAAGCCGTCTGCCTCTCCCCGTGGTAGCCTTTTCCCCTTCACAGGTGATAGGATTCTCCTTCTCCGGGGCTGAGGGACCAGCCAGGTGCTGCTCATGCGATGCGGTGGAACGGAAGGGTCACTGGCTCAGGAATTTCTCAGAAATTGGGCAATTTCCAAATAGACACATCCCCAGAATTTACACGAGGACTGTGAAGGGAGCAATGAATGCCACAGCGGAGGAGGGAAAGGAGCTCCCAAACACACACACACACACACACACACACACACACACACACACACACACACACACATACACACTCCTTGTTTGGAAAAAAAGAGAACAAATTTCATTTCAGCATCTGACCCGCCTGACTGTGCATGTATGTTTCCCTAGGTACAGGTGGTGGGAGGTTAAGATCCATATCGGGCTCACGGAGCGAGAAGCCACTCTGGTAGGCTGCTAGGATTTGGTTCACATGGGTTTTAGTCATGTCACCACATGAGTAGAACTTTGTCACACGTTTGGATGGTTCTGTCTGTCAGAGGACCAGCAGGCTAGGGAGAGAAAAGGGTACGTGACTTACCGATTTGTTCGAGTGAAGTGTGTGTGTGTGTGCGTGTGTGTGTGTGTGTGTGTGTGTGTGCAGGTGTAAGTAGTGTGTATGGGGGGACTGTGTGGGTGTATATAGGTATGAGTGCATGTATGGGTGTGTATAGTTATATATGTGTGAATGGGTGTGTTTGTGTGCTTATGTATAGGTGACTGGGGGTGTAGGTGGGAGTGTGTGTATTTGGGTGTGTGACTGAATGGGTGTATGTAGGTATGGGTATAGGTTGTGAATGGGTTGTAAGGGTGTGCTTGTGTATAGGTGAGTGTATGTGTATAGTGTGTGACTATGCGTGGGTGTATATAGGTGTGAGTGTGTATATGTGGCTGTGGAGGTATGGGGAGGTATAGATGTGAGTGTGTGTGTGTGTGTGTGTGTGTATGGATGGGTGCTTCCTTTACCCAGTAGTTGGAATATTACATTGTGATCTGAGACACCAGCTCCCCACACAACACCAGTTTGTATTATTTAAATGCTGACATTATTTTTTCTTGACATAGACTCAGAGCCCTTCAGCATTCTAATAGGATATTCACGAGATTATTAATGACCTCCCTAAAACATGGCCCCCATAGTGGAGCACACCACTGCAGACGGGATCTGAGCAGAGCATTTTACCTTTGGGACAATAACCCTGGTGAAGATAGGATGGCATGGGATGAGAGAATATTTCTGTCCATTTTTCCAGTCTTACAATCTTGTCTGGCTTATCCTGAAAGATTCCACTTTGTGTCTGAATATCACAATACCCTCTCTTCCCCTTTCCTTCCATTCCGTTTCCTTTTTCCCTATCCTTCTGTTCCTTCCCTTTGGGACTCCCCTGTCCATCCTTTGTCCTCCTGCCCTTCCTCCCTCCCTCTCTTCTTCCTCTCTCTGTATTACAATGGCTAAAGGAGTCAGTGAGAAATTTTGGTGATGATTCAGAGACAGAAGAAGCTATTAAGCCTGCCCACCGTAGTCTCACTGTGTTATTGAAACCAGGAGGATGAGGATTGCCCCTGAACAATGGAGTTTGCCAATAGCCATATGGGGCCACTTTGAGCAACAGCTTTGTGAAATCAAGCAGAGCTGGGCCTGCCGTTCTTGGGACTCCTGGGAGTATGTTCAGGCATCTTAATTCAACAAGTATTTTTGAGGTTCTACTTCGTGCAGCTCTCGAGTCCAATCTGCTCACTCCCCTACTGCCACAAGGATAAAAGGAAACTCCTCTGTTTGGCATTTAAAGCTCTTCACATCTGGCTCCAACCAATCTTTCCAAACTGACCCACCATTACTCCTCCTCAAACACTCTGTGTTGAATCACTGCTGTCAGTACTCTATACTCTATATCCATTCCCCATACCTTTGCGCAGGCTGTGCCCAATGCCTGCCTCTAATATCCTTCCACCTCACCTCACTTCTTGCCTTGTATTCAAGAATCAGCTCAAGTGCCATCTCCTCTAAAATACCTTTTCCTGATTTCCCTCATTATTAGTGTTTGTCCAAGCTAGGTGACTCACTAATGCATAGAACTTTGGGCCTGGAGTAAGGATAATAATCCTTCCTGAATTCAAATCTGGCCTCAGATACTTACTAGCTTTGTGATCCTGGGCAAGTCACTTAAATGCTGTTTGCCTGATTTCCCTCATCTGTAAAATGAACTGGAAAAGGTAATGGTAAACTGCTCTAGTATCTCTATCAAGAAAACCCCAAAGGGGTCACAAACAGATACAACTAAAAAATGACTAAACAACGAAAAATTACTTTGAATTTACTATAACTACACACTCTCTCTTTATATGTGTGTGTGTATATTGCATTTGCATACATATTTTATATAAATATTATATTTCCTTTTCTATGTATATATTATGCCACCAGGAGTTCCTCAGAAGCATTTTGAGGTTACTATCTTAGGCTAATAACATGAAATTTAATAAGAATAAATGTAGTCTTCTACTTGGGTTCAGAAAAACAAGGAAAAGATGGAGGGTGACATGGCAAGGTTGGATTTTTAGCTGAAAAAGATCTGGAGATTTTAGTGGACCACAAACTCAATGTGAGTCAATACTATTATATGGTGGACAAGAAAGTTAATTAACACCGTCTTGAGCTGCACGGAAAAATATAGGTCAAACCACATCTGGAGTGTTGGGTTTAGTTCTGAGCACTATATTTTAGAGAGGAAATTGATAAGCTGGAGAACAGCCAAAGAAGAGAAAGCAGGATAGTGAAGACCCTTAAGACAATGAATTATGAGGCAGCTTAGGAGAGAGAATAGAGTAAGAATGACTCGGATTTAAATCCTGTCTCTCTGACCCTTAATAGCTATATAAACTTGTCAATCAATTTCTGCAAAGCCTCCAAGATGGAGCAACTAAATAGTATACAAGCTGTGGTCTGTTAATAGCAAGCGATCCCAGTTCAATTGAATGCAAATAGCATGTATTAAGTTTCTACTGCATACAAGGGACTGTTCTCAGGCCAGGGACACACCAACAAAACCATATAGTCTTTATGAATTGACATCTCAGCTTAAAGATCATTGTTGTTATTCACTCATCTTTCCATTGTGTTGAGCTCTTTGTAACCCCATTTGGGGTTTTCTTGGCAAAGACACTGGAGTGGTTTGCCATTTCGTTCTCCACCTCATTTTACAGACGAAGAAACTGAGGCAAACAGAGTTAAGTGACTTGCCCAGAGTCACAGAGAGAGTAAGTGTCTGAGGCTAGAATAGACAAACCTAGAAAGGCTAGATGACTTGCCTGTGGTCACCCAGGTAATAAGTGTAAGGAGAATGATTTGAACCCAGATCCTCAGACTCCCAATATAGTATTCTTTCCACTATACCATGATGTTTCTGGATAGTCTTTCTTTATTAACCTTCATTACTATCTAATTCCATTGAACAACTATATATTAATCACTTTGTGAAAGCCCCAAAGGCCTCCTCTCTTGATGTAGGAGTTTTAGTGGGGGATGGAAGACAGGACAAAAAAGCTTAGACTCATAAGTATTGAAAAATATTTGTTCTTTGATTCCAGATTTGTGAAAGAAAACCGAATTTTGCTCATTCGAGGCACATGATCTCATGAAATACACACGTGCAGATCGTTAGAATATGTTGGGCACCCTTCCTGTGGCCCTTCTGCTTTTTTCTGACCAAGACAGAAAAATCATTTCAGAATTAATTCTTTTCTTTCTTTTTGTTCCACTCCTTACAGTGCACTAACTCTGCTAGGTCCACAAATAGTTGATGTATTAACTTTGGCAACAGTGGTCTACCTTGTCACACCGATAAAGTTATTGCCATGAAAAATTAAGTCTAAGTGATTGGATGGGCTTTCTTCCCCCCACCCTGTCTTTGTCTCTGTCTCTATTTATCTCCCTCTCTCTATCTCTCTGTCTCTATCTCTCTGCCTCTTTTTGTCTCTGACTCTCAAATTTTCTTTGTCTCTTTGTCTCTGATGGTCTCTATTCCTCCTTCCCTCCCTGTCTCTCTGTATGACTCTCTTTTCCCTTTTGCTTTCCTTTGCTCCATCTCTGTCTCTGTCTTACCATAGAAAATTAAATCTAAATGATAGAATGGCATCTCTCTCTCTCTCTCTCTCTCTCTCTCTCTCTCTCTCTCTGTCTCTCTCTCTCTCTCTATTTTTCTGTCTCACTCTCTCTCTCTCTCTCTCTGTCTCTCTCTCTCTGTCTCTTTCTCTCTCTCTTCTCTCTCTATTTTTCTGTCTCACTCTCTCTCTCTCTCTCACTCTCTGTCTCTCTGTGTGTGTTTGTCTGTCTCTGTCTGTCTATCTTTCTCTTTTTCTCTCCCTCTCTGTACCTCTCTCAGTGTCTCTCTCAGTCTCTTAGGAGATAACTGAATCATAGATTTACAACTAAAAGGAACTTCAGGGGTCATTTAGTCCAACTCTTCCATTTTACAGATAGCAAAACTGTGGTCCAGAAACAGAAAGTGACTAGTTCATGGCAAAGTGGGATTTGAACCCAAGTTCAACGACTCCACAATTCAGTATTGTCCTGTTGCAGCATCTCACAGGCAGTCTCTCCAGGCCAGCTGACCTACTGTGGATACATAGATCTAGGGACATATTTTATTTACCAGTACTGATCAGAGGGAAACTAACATCCCAGTACTAATATGATAGGAGAGTCTGATTATATTAGCAATTTTCCATCAGATCATGTCATCCTCATAGTGTATTACATTAGTATTTGTTTCCTCTAATGTGATGGGAGAGTTACTAATGCAATAAGACTTTTGCATTGTATTAGCGAAAACAAATATTAATGTGATGCGAAGGCAAATTGCTAATAAGGAGCTAAGTTACTAATATGACATGATGTATCTTCTCGAGAAATCTCCTCTACTTTTGCAGAAGCACTTTCAACCCTACTTGAGGGGGAAATAGAAAAAAATGTCATCAGCAAAGGAACATTCTGTATGAGAACTCATCATTAGTATGTCATAATTAGTACGACTTGGGTTAAGGCTAGACATAAGCATGGACCGATGGAAAGAGTGTTCAGTTTGGAGCTGGAGAATCACTGTGTAAATTCCAGTTCATCGGTTTATCTTAACTAAGTCATTTCCCATCTCTAGTTCTTGTTGCCTTACCTGTAAAATGACCAGATGGTCGATAAAATGACATTTAAGGTCCGTTTGTGCTCAAAATCTATGGTCCTACTAACTTGAGAAAATACAGGATGTATAGAAGCTGATTTCCGAGTGGAAGGGAGGACATGAATAATTAGGGTACTCAAGAGGATGTCTTGAAGGAGATGGCACCTGAGTTTAGCCTTGAAGCAATCTAGCGGTTGCAAGAGTTCAAAGTAAGGACAGTGTCCATCCTGAGGCACAGGAAATGGTGGATGGAAAGACAAAAAGGTAAGGTATGAAATACCACATAGTGGGAGCCACAACTAGGTCAGGCTGCTAACTGGGATTATTCCTTTCTCTACAAATTTTGCTTTGAGCAGAGACTCAGCCATCTAACTTATGGAGACTGATGCCCAATCACGGAGGTCTACCTAGGAGAAAAAGTACATACTACAATAATAAAAAAAGGGAGGGCTTTCCTTACAATTAGAGACCCCCCAAAAAAACTGGAATAAGCTATCCCAAGAGGTAGTAGTTTCTTCCCTCCTTGGAAGTCTTCAAAGATTAGAAGACCATTTGACCGTTATGTCCTTCTAAGGATCCATTTTGTATGTAGATTGGACTAGATGGTCAATGAGGGGCTCTTCCAGCTCTTAAAATCTCTGATTCTGAGCTAAAGAGTGAGGAAGAAAGCCAGACAAGCTAATTAGTATACAAGAAAAAGACTGAAAACAGAAGCTCTAAGAGACAAAGGCTAAATATAAACCTAATGACCAAACATAAATGAATCCATAATGGAAGAAGGCATAATGAGTAGTTATTATTATTAAAACTGTTAAAAGTAATTATTAAAATTCTTTTTAAAGTTCGTAACATAGTGAATGAATAATAGAGTATGAAGGAAAATTAACCAAAATCCCCAATGAAAAAGAGAATTTGGGGCAATTCTCAAGATATCATGGAACAATAACAGCAAATTTCAGAATTGTTCGGAAGAGAAATGAATGTCAAAAAAAGATACAAGAATTGAAATCAGGCCATAAATTAGAGCCTTCGAAGCAGAAATAATGAAAACAAACAGCAGAGTATATAATTTAGAACACATGATGGAGAATCTTTTCAAAGTAGTAGAAACTTGGGAAAAGAGAATGATAATCAAAAGTAAAAAAATGAGAGTGGAAGAAAATTTAGCAGAAGAGAAACAAAAGACAACTTTAACACATAAGTTAATATTTTTAAAAGTCACTTTCCTGGTTATCAGGTTTTATAGAGACAAACTTAAGAATCATAAGTTTCTGAGAAAAACATGACAACTTTAAAAACCTGAATGCAAAACTGAATTAAATAATTCATGATGATTTCTCCAAATTTCAAATATTGGTGGTCAAATTGATTAGTTTAACTCAGCTTGCTGTCAGGAAAAAAAAGATCCAGGCTTGAAACTATAAATTTTAAAATTTCAGCACCAAATAAGAAGTTGGCTTTAACTTAGAGTTTGGGGGTTGAAGGAAGAAATTTACAATTATCCTGGAAAGATAAAGTGGAGCCAGATTGTGAAGGGCTTAAATGTGAAATTAAGAAGTTTGTATGTTATCCTTGAGCATTTTGGAAGCTCCTGGAGCTTTTGGAGTAAGAAAGTGACATGATCAGATTGATAATTTGAAAATATTAATTTGAAGGGGCAGCTAAGTGGTACAGTGGATAGAGCACCAACCCTGAAATCAGGAGGACCTGAGTTCAAATCTGGCCTCAGACATTTAACACTTCCTAGCTGTGTGACCCTGGACAAGTCACTTAACCCCAATTGCCTCAAAAAAAGAGAAAACATTAATTTGGAAATTGTTTGAAAGAAGAATTGGAAAAGCAATTAGAAAACCTGGATGCAGAGAGATCAATTAGGAAACTCTTATAATAATGTAGGGCAACAGGTTAGCACAGTAACAAAAAAGCCAGACTTGAAGTCTGAAAGATTCATCTTCCTAAATTCAAATCTGGCCTCAGATACTTAATAGTTGTGTGATTTTGACCAAGTCACTTCCTTGTTTGCCTCAGTTTCCTCATCTGTAAAATGAGCTGGAAAATGAAATGGCAAACCACTCCCAGTATCTTTGCCAAGAAAATCTCATCTGGGTCTCTCATACATGACTAAAAACAATATAGTGAGAAGTGGTGAAGACTGAACTTGTCTTAAAAGTGGAGAGACAGGGATAGATAGAAATGGTGTTGAACCCCTAGAATTGATGGGCCGTGAAAACTGATTGGATAAATAAGGCAAAGGAGAATGAAGAATTGAAGATAATTCTGAGGTTGAAAACCCTAATGACTACAAGAATGTTAACATCCTCAACAAAATGAGGAAATTTTACAGATTTTAGCTTATTAGGAAAATGTTCTTAGTAATTAAAAGTATTCAAGAGGGAACATAGATTTAGGGCTGAAAGAGACCTCGGAGCCCAATTCCCTCATTTTACAAATGAAGTGATGCCCTGAGAGGTTAAGCAGATTGCCCAAGGCTACACAGGTGGGAATTCAAACCTATTTGCTCTGATTCCCAACCCAGCACTTCTTTCCACTGTGTCACAGATCTGAAGCAGGGAGGAACTCCATTGATCCATTGGTCCAAGCTCCTCAATTTATATAGAAGGAGCCTTATAGGGAGAGTCACTGTTATATTGTCAGGTCATTCTTGTAAAGTGTTTGGCAAACCACATCAGTCATTTGTAAAGCACCTACTATGTGCCAATCACTATGCTAAGTGGCAATACAAAGAAAGCCAGAAATGGCTCCTGCTCTCCAAATAAAAAGAGATAATATATCTAACATGGTTTATATAATTATAAATATATCATATATAAATAAGGAATAGCCTCTTGAACAACTAAATAATGAGATATAGATATATATATATATATGACATTATAACAATATATAATTATAAATAAGGACTAAACTCTTGAGCAACTATAGGTAGGACTCATTGGTCCCTTCCAACCAGGCAATTCTGTGATACCGCCACTTCTTCAGCTCTCTGGGAAACTGAGGTTTTTAAGGGTTGGCCAATTGCAGAATATGATAAGATTTTGATTTGTTTTTTTTTGTTTTTTTTTGTCCAGGAGAAACCTTCCAGTCTTTTCAGTTCTATAACTTGAGAGAGTGGAGGTCCACTAATCTTCCCATTCATGTGTGATTTATTGGAGTGGTGGGGTGGGTCTTAAAACTCATTTACTTCCTTCCTCTCTGGTGCTCCATAGCTCTTTGGGATTTAGAACAGAGTATTATTTCCTTCTTAATCCATCACCAGTTTAGAGTGCAAGCTGTATGTAGAAGGCTGATCATCACAGGCCACAACTTGACTGGGAAATATGTACTTGCATCATGAGCTAGAATCCTGATTTTTTTTTCTGACAAAACATGGCAAGATGAGGCGTCCCAAGACTCAAGGCCTCAGGGGTCTTGTATTTCTGACTGGACCCCCTCTCCTCAGAAGTTGGGACCATTGAACTAAACTGATCTTTAACAGTGCCTTCTCCCTGCCTGCCCTAGGAATCAGTTTTATCAGTTCTTCAGTTTCTCTTTGCCCAACACACCCCTCATTCAGGATCTCATCAGTAACAATATGGAAAAAGTCCTGAAATTTAGGAACCTGGGACTTCAGAAACCATCTCTCTCTCGCTTTTTTTTTTTTGCTTCTAATTTTCAAAACATATGCATAGATAGTTTTCAACATTCAATTTACAAAACCTTATTCTAAATTTTCCCCTCCCTTCCCCTAGACAGCAAGTAATCCAATATATGTTAAACACGTGCAATTCTTCTATACACATTTCCACAATTATCATGCTGCACAAGAAAAATCATAAGAGACCTATTTCATGGGACCCCTTTAGAGGTCATGTTAAAGCCTAAACACACCTCCTCAGAATTATGTTTTCAAATGCATAGTCATATGGAAATACAGAGGATTACAAAGGAAACCAGTTACAATGAAATTGTTATTACTCTTTTTGTCTTTAAAAACTTGATCTAGTCTCCTTGTCTTATTCTGCAGATAAAGAAACTGAGGCACAATGATCTCACAAGATGAGAACTGTCAGAGTCAGCATTCAAACCCAATTCCCTTCCCACCAAAGCCAGGCAGGCCTCTTTCCCCTGCATTACAATACTTTTCTTCTCTTCAATCTTTAAGGGAAAGAAAGAAAAATTCTATTTTTCCTTTGTAATATTCTGGGCCCTTCCAAGGTAGCTTGTCAAGGTTACAGAAACCTGATCGCCAGTTTATTCTTAATACAAATAGAGTAGAGGAGTGGGGAAAGGGAAAAAATGTGTCTTTTCTACCAGGCTTGTTTCTAGTATGTGGCTGCGTGAGCTTTAATTTAAAAAAAAAAAAAGACATAATATATAAGTAGATAAAAGGTCCTTCCAAGAATACTAGCCAGCTAGAGTGTAGAGGCCAGTCTTCAGACATTGTTCACTCGCCAAAGAAAGAACGAGTCTCCGTTGGTGAATAGGATGGATGTGGGTTTATGGGAGGAGAGAGAAAAATGGTCCTTAACATTTCCCTCTGCAGAGAACATCTGAGAAAGGCTTGGGAAGGGTGGGTGGATTCCCACTTTCCCCCACCCTATTGCAGGCACTCCAGTTCTCAGAGGGCCTAAGATAGAGTCTTTTCATTGCCCAGGTGCATCCATGGACCTGAGCACGGATGACTGCCGGCCAGATGAAATTAACAGTTTCCTGCGGATGCATGTGGGTGCACGTGCAAGTGGGTGTCCGTGTCCAAGAGTGGCTTACACCATACGGAGATCCGACCATGAGCCAGATATTAGTTTCCGTCAGGGAAAAAAGATCCGAGGATCTGAACCAGAACTAAATAAAAATAAACATTAAACAATTATTGGAATTTGGGTTTAGTTTAAAGCAAAAAAAAAAAAAATCAGCAGGGCGGAGGGAGCAAGCCACCCATTAGCAAGGAAGAACTATTGGGTCTTTTAACAGCCTGCTGTGTCTTGGCTAGGAGCGAGATTTGGGCTGTGCAGGCCGTGGCAACTGTGGATATTATTGATTAGAGATGATGCCGTAACAACCCAATTATATCACAGTGTGTGCTCACAGGGATGGTGAGCCGGCCTCCCATTTGTCTTTATGGAAATCACTTTGTTTCCCAGGTTTGGTTAGACTTTTTTCTTCCCACCCACCTCACTTCCTATCCCGTGGTTCTCTCATGTTCCCGGTTTGCCTGGCACATAATAGGGGCTTAATAAGTGTTTATTGAATTTAATGGATTGGAAAAACTTGGGTTTTGTTGGCCTTATCTCTACCTATCTCCCCAGTTCTAGTCCTATGCCAGCATCTGACTTTTCTTCTTTAATATTCTCAACCCTTCCTGCATGTCAATGGCATGAGAAGAAGGGAAATCATTTAGATGAATGAATGAGTAATGAATGAATGAATGACAAAACATTTATTAAGTACTTGCTATGTGCAAAGCACTGTGCTGAGTGCTGGGAATATAGAAAGAGAAGATAACATATGTGATCAGAATTTGTATAGTGCTATAAGCTTTACAAATACTTTCAAGATGTGATAGAGAGAAATGAGTAGATAGATAAGTAGGGAGAGGGAGAATAGGGGGAGGAAGAAAGAGAAAGAGAGGAGAGAGAGAGAGATAGACAGACAGAGAGAAAGAGACACAGAGAGAGACAGACAGACAGACAAAGACAGACAGAGAGAGAGAGAGAGAGAGAGAGAGAGAGAGAGAGAGAGAGAGAGAGAGAAATACACAGAGTGGGGGGAGATTGTGTTCTCTTTAGGAAAGATAATATAAAGGGGAGCTAGAAGGGGAAGGGAAGTGGTAGTCACAAAAAGGCACAAGTGCTGGTGAGTTGTTAGAAGGGACAGAGAATGGGTTGTGGGACTCTCTTAGAAAGGACAGTTCTGGCCAGGGACTCACAAGCATTAGATTATGAAGTCTCTGTGAACCAGAACTGTTGTGGTTTTTTCTCCTCTGTTTTTGCATCTCCAGTGCTCAGCCTAGTGCATGGTACATAGTAGGCACTTAATAAATGTTTATTAACTGATTAGGAGAGCCAGCTGCAGAATAGAGTCTCCTTACAAACATTACTCTATCATTTGATCCAACAGAGTACAGTGGCTGGCCTGGGAAGTCAATGAGTTGAGTGCTCAGCTCCTCAATTTAAGTAGCTGTTAGCCAGTAGGTGTGATGGTAGAATTCTGGTCTTGAAGACAAGAAGACCTTAATTGACATACTGCCTCAGACACTTACTAGCTGTGTGCCACTGGGCAAATCCCTCAATCTCTCTCAGATTCTATTTCCTCGCCTGTAAAGTGGAGACAATAATAGCACCTCTCTCACTGGGCTGTTGTGAAGATCAAAGGCGATAATAGCACTTCACAATTACAAATCTTCAAGCACAATACAAAATTGGAATGATTATTTGAGCAGGTCACAAGGCACTGGTTTTTTTCCTCAGTAGATGGGGGACTTGGGCTACATGATCTGTGAAGTTTCTTTCCCAGTTCTATATTTGTGACCCTGCAAAGTGGATGCTGTATTAGTCCCATTTTACAGATGAAGAAACTAAGTTTAGGAGTTGTTAAGTTATTCATCCAAATTGACCCTACTAGAATCTGAGATAGAGTTCAACATCCACATCTTCCTAACCTGAATCAAAGCTCTGTCCTTTGTGCCTCTTTTGTCATAGATATCGGGAATGTAGGTGGTACAGTGGACCATCTCAGACCTGGAATTGGGAAGATCACAGTTCAAATCCAACCTCAGGCACTAATTATCTGACTCTGGGCAGGTCACTTCACTTCTGTCTGCTTCAGTTTCCTCATGTATAAAATGAGGATGTTAGTAGCATCTACCTCCTACATAGTGGTAATATCATTGTTAGCTATTATTATTTATATTAGAGATTAAGGGCTAAAAGGGAGTTTTTCCATCCCCTAATGCAATAGTTTCATGTCTTACTGATGAGGAGACAAGGTCAAATAAGTGAAGTTGCTTGCCCCAAATCATGCAAATAAATCAGAGCCTCAGTTTGACTAAAGGTCCAAATCTGACTCCAAATCCAGCATGCAAAAAAGCACACAGAAATTTAGGGTTAAATTCTTGCACATCAGCCCGATCGATGCAAATAACTGGCGAACATTCCCAGACTTTTTCAGTCATAATTGATCTTCCCAGAACTTGAATTTGATATTATATTGAAATGTAAGGATGAAGCGTCCCTGATCCAGGCCCGCACAGGGCTTAAGAGAGTATAATTGCTTTGAGTTATAGAAAAAGAAATTATTTCCCCGAGAGCCTCAGATCCATGAAGAGCAAAGTAAACTCCTGTAGAGTATCAAGAAATTCCCAATAACCTCCGGGCTTAGTGCAGAATCTCGTTATCAGCCCAGAGATTTGGTCTTCGGTGTTACCGAAATATTCCGAGCTGTCAGGCAGAATTCCTGCTTGCATTTTTTTTTCCTTGGGAGTTTATTTCAAAGCTTTATTTAGCATAGCCCATCTCTGTTTTTAAAAGGTGTAAAAATAAGATTTACCATTCTCCTGAGGGGAAAGCTTCAGACTCAGCCATTGATTTGTTTTAGTCCATTGGAGTTATCTGGTTTCTCCTAAAATTCCAAGGTCATTTACATGAACACCTGCAATTGGTTCTGCTGCCTCCCCTCCTTCATTCCTCTGGCCCCCTTTCTCTTTCTTTGAGGATTTGTGTAAGTGACATCATAAGGATGGATGATTTCTGTTTCTGCCCCCTATGCCGCCATGCTGGTGCTGATTGGACAGGAAGGCATATCTTAAGAGTTCTCTGCTGTCTAACTGCTCTTACCTTCTCTGGTCTCCTTTGAGAGTCCGCTCCAGAACCACCTTTCACAGGAGATATTCCTTGGCCCCTCCCAGCTTGCTAGAGCCTTCCTGCTAACTTTAGAGCACCTTTCCACTCTGCATTTATCCCGTATATCAACCTATTTACGTACATGTTGTCTTTCCCATCAGAGTATAAAGAGGCAGAGGGAGAGAGGCAGAGATACCCAAACACCCTTTGTGAGTCATAAAGCACTATGTGTCAGTGGTTATATAGAAGATATAATAATGTGGTAAGTGCTTCCTATACGTCAGGCACTGTTCTAGGTTCTGGGGACACAACATATAGACACAGGAGTATAGTGCAAGAAAAATGGAAATGGGAGAGGTCACTTAGGAATAAGGGAAGACTTCATGGAGGAGGTGATTCTTAAAAGTTAGGGTCTGGAGAGTTTTTGCATTTTACCCTAGCATCAGTCTGGACATAGAAAAGGTGTTGGAAGTATCTTTTTTGAACAGGAATGGATGGACCGGTGGGTGGGTGGATGCATGGATGGATGGATGAGTGAGTGGGTGGATGGATGATTGATGAATAGATGAAAGATTAAATGGATGGATGAATAGATAGATGCTTACAGGATTGCATGGATGAATAGGTGAGTGGGTGAATGGATGGATAGATGAAATCAATTCACTTCAATAAAGTTTCACTAAATGTCTGTTTCCATACCAGGTACTGTAGTAGCTCTGGGAATACAGAGGTAAAAATGAGCCCCTGATCTCAGCGTGTTTACATTCTACTCTCATTACCCCTCTAACACAAACCTGTGGCCATGAGCCCCCTCTCAGTTTCCTTTTTTAAATGAGAAGGTTGGACTAGATGGTCTCGGAGGTCCATTCCAGCTCTAGAACTAAGGTCCCATGGTTCTTGGGCCCCTGGAAGACAGAGTTCTTAGAAATAACAGAGAGGAGGAGGGGGCAAGAATGTACAGGAATGTAGCTCTCCCAGAAAAATCTCCAACAACATTAGGAAGCAAGTTGAGATGTAATCTAAATCTTCTATGTAACCAGCTTCAAACGTGCATAGCAGCCGAAGGGTACCTTACGGGGATTCTGCATCCTAGAATCAGTCTATAATGCAATCAATTCTGTATATCCCTAGTGAAACAGCAGCATTTATTTAACGTCTTTTATAGAGCAGCTGAGTTTTATCACAAATCACATTCCATTTCTAGTCATCAGGGACCCCTTGAAGGCTAAAATGCATTTACTTTTCTCGGAGGAAATTTACCAATTCCTCAATAAAGACCCATTTGCCTCAGTATGTAAAATTGACACATTTATTGAATATTAAACATTTGTTGTGTATGTTTGTATGTGTGTGTGTTTGTGTGTGCGCACATGTGTGCTTCCTCTCAACCCCTCCCCCTTCAGCTTTCTTCTCCTCTACCTAAGTGCTGTTAGGGACAATTCTGTCAAAATCATAATAGAAGTATATTTATGTATATTAGCAAGTGATGTTGATGTTGGTTAGTCTTTTCCACTGGTTTTGATCGTTTGATGCTTTGTCTTGAATTGACACAAGAACTTTCCAACTCCCAGTCATCCATTTTGGTTGTGACATCCCTTTGTTGAAGGTGTGATTCTCTTTGTCACATGGTGATATCTGGGATGATTTTCCACAAAGTCTTAACAGCTAAAGAAGGCTCCTTTCCCTTTCCAAAAACAATAAACTCAGCTAATTAGGATAGGGCCAATAAAACCAATGCTTTCTACCACTTACAAAATGTTAGGGAATTGATTACCATGTATTCCAAAAGATGTTTTCCTTTTTTAATGATGATTCTTTCATTATTAATGTAACAACTTTTAATAATGACAAATATTTGAGTAAACAAAATGTAAAAATGAAATATCTAATTATGTAAGCCAAGCTCTTTAAACTTTGTGGGGGAAAAGGGAGAAAAATCATAAATCTAAATTTTAACAAAATAATAAAAGAATCTTATTGACTTCTGTATTCCCTTCCGATTTTTTTTATTCTAAGTATTTATCAGTTTTTATGCTGGATTTAATATATATAGATGAGTGTGTATATATGTATATGTGTGTTGTAGTCTGTGTAAATAAGTTGTGTTGATTCTATTTTCTTGACTCAGCTTTGTTTCGTTTTCACACCATTCTTTGTATTCTTCATATTTGCCATTTCTTATACTGTAATAGTATTCCATTACTTTGTTGTTGTTCAACTGTATGAAGTTCTTCATGACTCCATTTGGGTTTACTTGGCAGAGATACGAGAATGGTTTGCTGTTTTCTTCTCCAGCTCATTTTACAGATGAGGAAACTGTTGCACAGGTAGTAAATGTCTGAGACTAGATTTGACTTCAAGAAGATGCATCTTCCTCACTTTAAGACCAGTGCTCTATCCATTGCACCACCTAGGTTCCCCTCCATTACTTGATTTACCACTATTTCTTCAGATATTCCTCAATATGTTAGTTTTAGTTTTTACTTCTATACACAAACTGCTATGAATTTTGTCATACAAATAAGGCTTTTTTGCCTTTTCATAACATCCTTAGGAAAGAATCTTATCAGTGGGATCATCAAAGCAAAGGATACAATCCATTTTGTAATTCTCTTTTTATATTACCAATCGCCCCACAAAAAGATTACATCGAGTTGCAGCTCCATCAACAATATACCTGTTACCTTTGATAAAACTCATCAACATTGAGCTTTATTGTGTATAACTCTTTTTGCCGGTTCAATAACTATAAGTTGCTATCTCAAAGTCATTGTAATTTGTATGTAGAGAGTGTGCCCAGAAGTAAACTTGGGCAGAGTATTAAGGCTAAGAGATGAGGCCTTGGGGACTTTGATGACATCTCTTTATAATGTGTTTCTCTTCACATAATTCTCTGATATTTAGAGAGTTGTAAAATATTTTTAAATTTGAGAACAGCATATATTTTGACCATTTTTCCATTAGTTTCACTTTTGTAAATTTTGTCCTATTCCTTACGGATTTGGGATTAGATGCTATATATTTCTAGAGTTACAGATTTAAAGTCTTCTATGGGCCAATTAACAAGAAGAGGTAATAGTGAACTTAAGTCTGGAATGAAAATTTCTGATTCTGAGCACAGTAGAAATAATGAATCTCAATCAATAGGTTGAAACCATTCAAATGGCTACCATGATTTGAGCTATCCGGTAAAATCATCAGAGCATCCAAAACTTAGAGGTAGTAGAGACCTTAGAGGCCATCTTATTTTACAGATGAGGAAACTGAAGTCCAGGTAGTTCAGATGACTTACCCATGAATATATACAAGCTAGGAAGCACAGCTAAGGGTCTTCAGGCCCTGCATCCATCCTTTCTCTGCACTGCAGTGCCCCTCAGTGATCTTTAAGAAATAGCCTTACAGTCACCAATTTCACTTCCCAAACAGGTGATTTATATGGAATGATTCTACCTTTTAAAGTAAAATGTGGGTGACTTTTTCTCCAGAATAGTGGTTCTCAAACTTTGTCTCAGTATCTTTATACTATTAAAAATTATTGAGCATCTGTCAAAAAAAGTTTTTGTTTATATTATATATAGTATAATATATATATATATAATGTAATGTAGTCATATTTATAGATATTTACTATATTAGAAATGAAAGCTAATTTTGAATTCATAGACCCTCTGAAAGGATTTTAGAGACCCCCAAGATTCTCTGGACCATACTTTGAGAAACACTACTCTAGAGCCCATTTTCTTAAACTGGGTGGTGAGCCCATATGAGGCCTCCTAATTGAATATGGGGGTCACAAAATTATGATTTATTATCAGTAAGTGTTTGGTTTGTATTCCTATTTTATATACCTAAGGTGATGTAAAAATTTCTTGAGCAAAAAAGGGTCATGAGTGGAAAGTTTAAGAATCCTTGCTCTAGAGCACAGGATTTTATTTGAAATGGGAAGGAAGGAAGGGAAGGAAGGAAGGAAAGAAGGAAGGAAGGAAGGAAGGAAGGAAGGAAGGAAGGAAGGAAGGAAGGAAGGAAGGAAGGAAGGAAGAAGAGAAAGGAGAGGAAGGAAGGGAGGGAGAGAAGGAGGTAAAATTCTCTTTGTTTTTCTTTCTATTGAAGAGATCATGTGATATTCTGTATTTGCTATCTTCTGGCATAACATATAGAAAGTACTTTGCAATTTTAAAGGATTGTATAAATTATTGCTCTGATTATAAGGACTAAAGACAAAATCTATGATGTCACTGGAAGAGAAACATCCAGGTCAGGGAATCCCTCTATCAAAGCAGGCTGGCACCTGGCTGTAATTTATAGACTTAGACCTCTGACTAGTACCCTGACAAATCTCCCCAGCTTTGAGTCCAGCTCTCTTTCCACCACAGCAAGCTGCCTCTCAGTCATCTTTAATCTTTCTACAATATCATCAATCAAATGTAAGCCCCTTGAGGGCAGGGACTTAATATTTTTTGTCATTGCTTTTCCAGTCCCTCCCTTTCCCCCTACCTTGAACTGTTTCTGACACAATACTTAATGCTTATTTATTGATTGATCCCCAATTTATTGATTGATCTTGGGCTTTCCTACTTCTGTATTTTTACTCATGTTTTGTCCTGTAGGATATGTAGGATATTTCTTACCTGTCCTTAATCACTGAATGGGTGTTGCCTCAGACAGAGACCTGTTGAAGACATTAGCTTAAAAAATCCAAAGTTTCCCATTGCATCTAGAGCCATCTCCAGTCATCCTGATCTATATTTGCCACTAGACCCAGAAGGCTTTGGCAGGGAAAGTGAGGCAGGTACCTTGCACAGCCTTCCCACACTTTAATTCAATTCACTCACATGTCACAACATCACTTCCCTAATACCCAACAGCAAGAACAATCTCTCCTGCACCATCTTTACCTCTTAAAGTCCTAACCATCCCACAAGGTCTGGCCCAAATGCCAGCTCTTCCATTTTCCCCGAGGGAAAAGTGACCCATCCCTCCACTTAACTTTCAAAAACGCTTTATTTGTGCCTTCTTCATAGCACTTATTGTACATCGAAGACTGACTTGGTATCAAGGCTTGGATTCTAATCTCACCTCTGACTTTTATCCACAAAACCTGGGGAGACAGTTCACTTAACATCTGTTTGCTCATCTGGAATATGGGGATAATAGTGTCCATCTCATAGGGTCATCAGGAATTTCCAGAGAGATAATCTAGATAGTGTTTTCAAAATTTAAAAGTTCAAGAATATGTAAACTATTCCTTTTTACTCTGATTGCATCCAATGATGGCGACTTTTTACATATTCATCTATCAGAATGTGAGGTCTTTGAAGGGGCTCTAGGAATCATCTCCTCTGGATCCTCCCCAGGGTACAGGACCCACCTGAGCATTCTCATCCCAACAGATTCCTCCAGCCCTTGCCTTTTACGATTACAACATGCCACGTTTGCAGGGAAGTAACATAAGAGTCATTGTCCCTATTTCCCAGATAAGGAAAATGAGGGAGGTGATGTCCTCAACTTCCATTGGTTCCATTATCATTTCTATACAGGTAACTGGCATTTATCTGCCCAGCCCTGGAGTCTTTCCTGAATTTCAGTCTCTTACATTCTCAATTGTTCTTTAGACATCTTGGAGCTAGGCTGGTGGGAGATTTGGCATCCAAGAATAGGAGTCCAGATCCCAACCTTGCCACTTATTCCCTCTGTGATTTTGACCTCTCCAGGACATATTTTCTGATCTGTAAAATTACGGGGTCGTACATTATTATATGTTCTGCATGATTGCATATGTATATAATCTATATTAATTGCTTATGATCTCAGGGACAGAGAGAGAGGGAGAGAATTTGGAACTCAAATATTTTTTAAAGAATGTTTAAAATTGTTTCTACATTCAATTGGGAAAAAATATTATTTCAAACAATTAAAATGTTGCATTAGATGACCTTGGGAGGTCTCTTGCAGCTCTAAATCTATGAATTTATATCCAAAACAGAATTTAATCATCCTTTCCTCAAATCCACCCTGCTTCCAACTTTCAATTACTATCAGTCACCCACATTTACACCTTCCTTCCATCTTTCACTTCAACCCCCCCCCATATTCAACTAATCAAATATTATTGTTCTGAATACCCACAAAATCACTGATTTGTTTCCCCTTCTTTCCACTGCCACAGCTATCACCCTAGCTCGGTGCCTGACATATAGTAAGTGCTTAATAAATACATATTGACATGACAGCTTCAGGCACCTGCAAGTGGTCTTTCTGCTTCCATTCTCTCCCAGTTCCAATCTATCCCCCATCAAACTGCCAAAATGATATTCCTATAGTGTTTGTTGTGATTCAATCTTTTTTCCCCCCTGAGGCTGGGGTTAAGTGACTTGTCCAGGGTCACACAGCTAGGACGTGTTAAGTGTCTGAGACCACATTTGAACTCGGGTCCTCCTGAATTCAGGGCTGGTGCTCTATCTAGTATGCCACCTAGCTGCCCCTGTGATTCAGTCATTTCAACCTTTTATGACATGGCTTGGGATTTTCTTGGCAAAGATGCTGAAGTGGTTTACCATTTCCTTCTCCAGCTCATTTTACAGATAAGGAAACTGAGGCAGGCAGAGTTAGGTGACATGTTTAGAGTCACACAGCTAGTAAGTGTCTGATGCCAGATTTGAGCTCATGAAGTTGTCTTCATGACTCTAGGACCAGCATTCTACCCACTGCACCACCTAATTACAGTATAGATCTGATTATATTATTCCCCTAGTCAATAAATTTAAAACTCTTCAAGTTTGGCCCCTTCTTATCTTTCCAGTCCCCTTATACATTACTTCCCTCTCCATACGTTCCTTGTTTCAGCCATACTGGTTTTCTTGCTGTTCTTCACACAAAATTCTCAAGCTCCTATCACCATACGTTTGCATTAGCTGTATCCCTGTGTCTTGATTGTTCTCTCTCTTGACCTCCATTTCTCAGAAACATTAATTCTTCTAGATTTAGCGAAGGGGCCACCCCTGTGAGACATGCTCCTTCCAGTTCTAGCTTAAGGGAAGCCTTCTGTCCTGATATCCTTCCCTACCCCCAGTCCAACTGTTTTCACCTGCTCCGATTTAACTCTGAAGGGATCCTATCTCTTATTTTTTTTTTTTACAAGTTGCCTTCTTCATTAGAAAGTAAACATTTTAAGATACAAACTATTTTCACTTTTATCTTCGTATTTGTTTCCAGCACTTAGTAGCACAATTTCTGGTACATCATAGGCACTTAATAAATGCTTGGGAATCATTTGATTAATTAAGTAATTACTTGCTTAAGGTCATACTATTGTCAGATCCAAGATTTGAATACAGATTTTCTGTCTCTTTATAGCTTCTCCTTCCTTTTTTATAGCACCCTTCCTTTGTTCAAATACAACACACAATAGGAAGAACCTGAGTTCAAATTCCGTCTCTGAAATTTCCAACCTATATGATCTTGAAACATTTTCCATACCTGGACCCCAATTTCTCCATCTGTAAAGTGAGGGGGTTGGATTCAGTGACTGCTGAGCACCCTCCCATTTATGGAGCTATAATTCTATTAGTGAATTTCAAACTTAGCACATTAATAATGAAAGCTTACAGCAGAATGGATGATCTTGTTCGTATGCAACATTAACAGTTCCACCAATGATGTACAGGTTCATAGAGCCAGCTGAATGAGCCCTCAGAAACCATCTAATCCAACCCTCTGATTTTATAGGTGAAGAAAGTGAGACCCAGGAAATTGAAGTGACATCCTACTCATATCAGTAGGAAGTATGTGCCTCTAAGGGAAAAAATATTCACCATTTTTTCCATTATCTCAGTTGGGTGACTTTCTGCAGCTTCTCTCTGAGCTAACATTGAATAAGAAGGGTTCTTGGTCCT